>NW_021144234.1:0-12731 GCF_004193775.1 Glycine soja
ACTCAATCAGACATCCGAGTAAAAAGTTATTGTCGTTTGAATTTGCTCAGAGCTTCGGTATTCCATTTCGAGCATCTCGATATATTACGGGACTCAATCAGACATCCGAGTAAAAAGTTATTGTCATTTGAATTTGCTCAGGGCTTCGGTATTCCATTTCGAGCATCTCGATACATTACGGGACTCAATCAGACATCCGAGTAAAAAGTTATTGTCGTTTGAATTTGCTCAGAGCTTCTACATTCAATTTCGAGCTTTTCGATATATTACAGGACTCAATCAGACATCTGAGTAAAAAGTTATTGTCGTTTGAATTTGCTCAGAGCTTCAACATTCAATTTCGAGCTTTTCGATATATGACGGGACTCAATCAGACATCCGAGTAAAAAGTTATTGTCGTTTGAATTTGCTCAGAGCTTCAGTAATCCATTTCGAGCGTCTCGATATATTACGGGACTCAATCAGACATCCGAGTAAAAATTTATTGTCGTTTGAATTTGCTCAGAGCTTCTACATTCAATTTCGAGCTTTTCGATATATTACGGGACTCAATCAGACATCCGAGTAAAAAGTTATTGTCGTTTGAATTTGCTCAGAGCTTCAACATTCAATTTCGAGCTTTTCGATATATTACGGGACTCAATCAGACATCCGAGTAAAAAGTTATTGTCGTTTGAATTTGCTCAGAGCTTCAGTAATCCATTTCGAGCGTCTCGATATATTACGGGACTCAATCAGACATCCGAGTAAAAAGTTATTGTCGTTTGAATTTGCTCAGAGCTTCTACATTCAATTTCGAGCTTTTCGATATATTACGGGACTCAATCAGACATCCGAGTAAAAAGTTATTGTCGTTTGAATTTGCTCAGAGCTTCTACATTCAATTTCGAGCTTTCGATATATTACGGGACTCAATCAGACATCCGAGTAAAAAGTTATTGTCGTTTGAATTTGCTCAGAGCTTCGGTATTCCATTTCGAGCTTCTCGATATATTACGGGACTCAATCAGACATCCGAGTAAAAAGTTATTGTCGTTTGAATTTGCTCAGAGCTTCGGTATTCCATTTCGAGCGTCTCGATATATTACGGGACTCAATCAGACATCCGAGTAAAAAGTTATTGTCGTTTGAATTTGCTCAGAGCTTCTACATTCAATTTCGAGCTTTCGATATATTACGGGACTCAATCAGACATCCGAGTAAAAAGTTATTGTCGTTTGAATTTGCTCAGAGCTTCAACATTCAATTTCGAGCTTTTCGATATATTACGGGACTCAATCAGACATCCGAGTAAAAAGTTATTGTCGTTTGAATTTGCTCAGAGCTTCAGTAATCCATTTCGAGCGTCTCGATATATTACGGGACTCAATCAGACATCCGAGTAAAAATTATTGTCGTTTGAATTTGCTCAGAGCTTCAACATTCAATTTCGAGCGTTCGATATATTACGGGACTCAATCAGACATCCGAGTAAAAAGTTATTGTCGTTTGAATTTGCTCAGAGCTTCGGTATTCCATTTCGAGCTCTCGATATATTACGGACTCAATCAGACATCCGAGTAAAAAGTTATTGTCGTTTGAATTTGCTCAGAGCTTCGTATTCCATTTCGAGCTTTCGATATATTACGGGACTCAATCAGACATCCGAGTAAAAAGTTATTGTCGTTTGAATTTGCTCAGAGCTTCTACATTCAATTTCGAGCTTTTCGATATATTACGGGACTCAATCAGACATCCGAGTAAAAAGTTATTGTCGTTTGAATTTGCTCAGAGCTTCAACATTCAATTTCGAGCTTTTCGATATATTACGGGACTCAATCAGACATCCGAGTAAAAAGTTATTGTCGTTTGAATTTGCTCAGAGCTTCAGTAATCCATTTCGAGCGTCTCGATATATTACGGGACTCAATCAGACATCCGAGTAAAAATTTATTGTCGTTTGAATTTGCTCAGAGCTTCTACATTCAATTTCGAGCTTTTCGATATATTACGGGACTCAATCAGACATCCGAGTAAAAAGTTATTGTCGTTTGAATTTGCTCAGAGCTTCAACATTCAATTTCGAGCTTTTCGATATATTACGGGACTCAATCAGACATCCGAGTAAAAAGTTATTGTCGTTTGAATTTGCTCAGAGCTTCAGTAATCCATTTCGAGCGTCTCGATATATTACGGGACTCAATCAGACATCCGAGTAAAAATTTATTGTCGTTTGAATTTGCTCAGAGCTTCAACATTCAATTTCAGCGTTCGATATATTACGGGACTCAATCGGACATCCGAGTAAAAAGTTATTGTCGTTTGAATTTGCTCAGAGCTTCAACATTCAATTTCGAGCTTTCGATATATTACGGGACTCAATCAGACATCCGAGTAAAAAGTTATTGTCGTTTGAATTTGCTCAGAGCTTCAGTAATCCATTTCGAGCGTCTCGATATATTACGGGACTCAATCAGACATCCGAGTAAAAAGTTATTGTCGTTTGAATTTGCTCAGAGCTTCTACATTCAATTTCGAGCTTTTCGATATATTACGGGACTCAATCAGACATCCGAGTAAAAAGTTATTGTCGTTTGAATTTGCTCAGAGCTTCAGTATTCCATTTCGAGCGTCTCGATATATTACGGGACTCAATCAGACATCCGAGTAAAAAGTTATTGTCGTTTGAATTTGCTCAGGGCTTCGGTATTCCATTTCGAGCGTCTCGATATATTACGGGACTCAATCAGACATCCGAGTAAAAAGTTATTGTCGTTTGAATTTGCTCAGAGCTTCTACATTCAATTTCGAGCTTTTCGATATATTACGGGACTCAATCAGACATCCGAGTAAAAAGTTATTGTCGTTTGAATTTGCTCAGAGCTTCGGTATTCAATTTCGAGCGTCTCGATATATTACAGGACTCAATCAGACATCCGAGTAAAAAGTTATTGTCGTTTGAATTTGCTCAGAGCTTCAACATTCAATTTCGAGCTTTCGATATATTACGGGACTCAATCAGATATCCGAATAAAAAGTTATTGTCGTTTGAATTTGCTTAGAGCTTCAGTATTCCATTTCGAGCGTCTCGATATATTACGGGACTCAATCAGACATCCGAGTAAAAAGTTATTGTCGTTTGAATTTTCTTAGAGCTTCTACATTCAATTTCGAGCGTTCCGATATATTACGGGACTCAATCGGACATCCGAGTAAAAGGTTATTGTCGTTTGAATTTGCTCAGAGCTTCGGTATTCCATTTCGAGCGTCTCGATATATTACGAGACTCAATTGGACATCCGAGTAAAAATTTATTGTCGTTTGAATTTGATCAGAGCTTCAACATTCAATTTCGAGCATCTCGATATATTACGTAATGAGAAGCATGAAACTGACCAATTACAGGCTAAAGGCCCAAGTGGAGAAGGACGAAGGCCCAAGTGGAGAAGGACAAAGCCCCCGAGTGGAGAAGGGTGAAGGCCCAAGTGGAGAAGGATGAAGGCCCAGAGGCAGAGACACTATCAAGACTATTAATTGTTGCTGAAGGCCCAAACTAATTTGAAGGCCCAAGTTAAATAAGTTTTTAGTTATAATTTATTTTTATTGTAATTTTGGCCCAAACTGTTTAAAAGGCCCATGTCTATTTTTATCTTTTTGTTTAGCTACACTATAAGTATGGGTTTTTGTTTTGAATAAAAAAACTTTTGGACATTCATAAAAATTTGGTGAGAGTTTCTCTCTGGGTTCCTTGTTGAACCAATTATCAGACTTATCAAGGTAATCCTTGTGGCGTCTACCCAGACTTATCTTCCTTCATTGGAAGTGGCGTCTACCCAGACTTATCTTCCTTAACCGGAAGTGGCGTCTACCCGGACTTATCTTCCTTCACCGGAAGTGGCGTCTACCCTGACTTATCTTCCTTCACCGGAAGTGGCGTCATCCAAATATCCGTAGCCTGTATCAAGCGATCCGCCCCGTAAGATTCACATCATCTGGTATCAGAGCTTCGGCTCTTGATACAGGTTCTATCCTATCCTATCCTATTTTTTTTTTCTTTGTAATTTGTCTAGGTTCGTGTTTTTGTCCTTGTTCTGTTATTTGCGTTCTTGTTTACATCTTGTTTCGTTTTTGTTTGCGTCTTGTGTTCTGTTATTTGCGTTCTTGTTCTTGTCACGTCCTTGTTCTTGTTTCTTGTGTCTTTCACACTGTGTCAAAAAAAAATTGCAAAAAAAATTTGAAAAAAAAAAGTGGGTGTTTGATCTTTGAACACGAAATTGAGGCATTTAGAGGTGTTTTTTTTGAAAGAAAATCGTGGAACAAATCCCCTTATCTAGATTCTCCTCTGAATTCTGAGCGTTTTGATATATAGTGGGCCTCAAACAGACAACCGTAGCAAAAGTTATGAGCATTTGAAGTTTAGTTGTCATATCTGTTATCTTATCTGTTATCCTATCTGTGATCTTATTTGTTATCATATCTGTTATCCAAATTAAATCTAATTTGTTATCCCAAATTTGATCTATTATCCAAATCAAATCAAATCAAAAAAATTTATCCAAATCAGATTTGTTATCCAAATCTAATCTGTTATCCAAATCAAATCCAATCTGCTATCCAAATCAAGTCCAAGTTGTTATCCCAAATCAAATCTGTTACTCTGATAATTCTATTGTCTTTCCTTTTATTTTATATTACCTTGTGTGTCTAATTCGGTCTATCCAGGAACTTAAGAGGGAGTGAGTGGTAAAAGGCAAGAGTGAAAACATCACACAAAAGCCTATATTGAGAGCATCAAACACGAGTGAACTACCATCAAAGAGAGAAACACGTGAGTAGAGTGTGGTGAGGTTCTGAATTTTTTTTTAATTTACTGCAAAATTCTTTGTTCCTTAATCATGGCAAGAGCTGGTGACAATGGTGGTGTATATCATCAACTGGACGAATCTCAACGCTTATTTCTGGACGCGTGGACTACACAAATGCAACGTTTGTTGAACCGTAACAAAGAAAAGCCCTACAGACGAATAGCCAAATCTTCCTCATTTACTCTTAAACCTCTATCCCCTAGAGAAGTGTGTGATGACCAAATCAGAATGGGAGAAAAGAGAGAACAAGAGAAAGAAAATAGTGAGGCACCACAAAGGAATATGAAAAAGAAGAGTGATACACCCGAGGAAAAGAGTGATACACATGAGAGAAAATTTAATTATTTTGCAGAGGCGAGTGAAGTGAGGAAAGTGTTACCTGCTCATGAACCACTCAATCTACAGTATTGCAAAGACAGTAAAATTTCTACTGATAATTCTAATGAGTTTACTATTTCTATTTCTCCTAGTGTTCAACCATTATTGCAGGAATTTAAAAATGGCTTTCCTAAGGAGATTCCTCATGGACTACCACCTTCAAGAGGCATAGAACATCAAGTTGATGTCCTCCCCGGAGCTTCATTGCCTAACAGGCCAACTTACAAAAGCAATCCCCAAGAGACTCAACGTAAGGATGCACATGCCAAAGTTGAGTATGTGAAAAGATTGTATGACCAAGTGAAGGTGCAAATTGCAAAGAAGAATGAAAGCTATGTCAAGCAAGCCCACAAGAAAAGGAAGGAAGTGGTACTTGAACCCGGTGATGATCCTGAACATTTGAGGACAAATGTTTTCCAAGAAGGAGGGAATAATGAGAATCATGAAACTGACCAAATACAGGCTAAAGGCCCAAGTGGAGAAGGACGAAGGCCCAAGTGGAGAAGGACAAAGCCCCCGAGTGGAGAAGGGTGAAGGCCCAAGTGGAGAAGGATGAAGGCCCAGAGGCAGAGACACTATCAAGACTATTAATTGTTGCTGAAGGCCCAAACTAATTTGAAGGCCCAAGTTAAATAAGTTTTTAGTTATAATTTATTTTTATTGTAATTTTGGCCCAAACTGTTTAAAAGGCTCATGTCTATTTTTATCTTTTTGTTTAGCTACACTATAAGTATGGGTTTTTGTTTTGAATAAAAAAACTTTTGGACATTCATAAAAATTTGGTGAGAGTTTCTCTCTGGGTTCCTTGTTGAACCAATTATCAGACTTATCAAGGTAATCCTTGTGGCGTCTACCCAGACTTATCTTCCTTCATTGGAAGTGGCGTCTACCCAGACTTATCTTCCTTAACCGGAAGTGGCGTCTACCCGGACTTATCTTCCTTCACCGGAAGTGGCGTCTACCCTGACTTATCTTCCTTCACCGGAAGTGGCGTCATCCAAATATCCGTAGCCTGTATCAAGCGATCCGCCCCGTAAGATTCACATCATTACGGGACTCAATCAGACATCCGAGTAAAAAGTTATTGTCGTTTGAATTTTCTCAGAGCTTCTACATTCAATTTCGAGCGTTCCGATATATTACGGGACTCAATCGGACATCCGAGTAAAAGGTTATTGTCGTTTGAATTTGCTCAGAGCTTCGGTATTCCATTTCGAGCGTCTCGATATATTACGAGACTCAATTGGACATCCGAGTAAAAAGTTATTGTCGTTTGAATTTGATCAGAGCTTCAACATTCAATTTCGAGCATCTCGATATATTACGGGACTCAATCAGACATCCGAGTAAAAAGTTATTGTCGTTTGAATTTGCTCAGAGCTTCTACATTCAATTTCGAGCGTTCCGATATATTACGGGACTCAATCGGACATCCGAGTAAAAAGTTATTGTCGTTTGAATTTGCTCAGAGCTTCGGTATTCCAGTTCGAGCGTCTCGATATATTACGGGACTCAATCAGACATCCGAGTAAAAAGTTACTGTCGTTTGAATTTTCTCAGAGCTTCGGTATTCCATTTCGAGCCTCTCGATATATTACGAGACTCAATTGGACATCCGAGTAAAAAGTTATTGTTGTTTGAATTTGATCAGAGCTTCAACATTCAATTTCGAGCATCTCGATATATTACGGGACTCAATCAGACATCCGAGTAAAAAGTTATTGTTGTTTGAATTTGCTCAGGGCTTCGGTATTCCATTTCGAGCATCTCGATATATTACGGGACTCAATCAGACATCCGAGTAAAAAGTTATTGTCGTTTGAATTTGCTCAGAGCTTCTACATTCAATTTCAAGGTTTTCGATATATTACGGGACTCAATCAGACATCCGAGTAAAAATTTATTGTCGTTTGAATTTGCTCAGAGCTTCAACATTCAATTTCAAGCGTTCTGATATATTACGGGACTCAATCGGACATCCGAGTAAAAAGTTATTGTCGTTTGAATTTGCTCAGAGCTTCAACATTCAATTTCGAGCTTTTCGATATATGACGGGACTCAATCAGACATCCGAGTAAAAAGTTATTGTCGTTTGAATTTGCTCAGAGCTTCAGTAATCCATTTCGAGCGTCTCGATATATTACGGGACTCAATCAGACATCCGAGTAAAAATTTATTTACGTTTGAATTTGCTCAGAGCTTCTACATTCAATTTCGAGCTTTTCGATATATTACGAGACTCAATCAGACATCCGAGTAAAAAGTTATTGTCGTTTGAATTTGCTCAGAGCTTCAGTAATCCATTTCGAGCGTCTCGATATATTACGGGACTCAATCAGACATCCGAGTAAAAAGTTATTGTCGTTTGAATTTGCTCAGAGCTTCTACATTCAATTTCGAGCTTTTCGATATATTACAGGACTCAATCAGACATCTGAGTAAAAAGTTATTGTCGTTTGAATTTGCTCAGAGCTTCAACATTCAATTTCGAGCTTTTCGATATATGACGGGACTCAATCAGACATCCGAGTAAAAATTTATTGTCGTTTGAATTTGCTCAGAGCTTCAACATTCAATTTCGAGCTTTTCGATATATGACGGGACTCAATCGGACATCCGAGTAAAAAGTTATTGTTGTTTGAATTTGCTCAGAGCTTCGGTATTCCATTTCGAGCATCTCGATATATTACGGGACTCAATCAGACATCCGAGTAAAAAGTTATTGTCGTTTGAATTTGCTCAGAGCTTCTACATTAATTTCGAGCTTTTCGATATATTACGGGACTCAATCGGACATCCGAGTAAAAGGTTATTGTCGTTTGAATTTGCTCAGAGCTTCGGTATTCCATTTCGAGCGTCTCGATATATTACGAGACTCAATCAGACATCCGAGTAAAAAGTTATTGTCATTTGAATTTGCTCAGGCCTTCGGTATTCCATTTCGAGCATTTCGATACATTACGGGACTCAATCAGACATCCGAGTAAAAGGTTATTGTCGTTTGAATTTGCTCAGAGCTTCTACATTCAATTTCGAGCTTTTCGATATATGACGGGACTCAATCAGACATCCGAGTAAAAAGTTATTGTCGTTTGAATTTGCTCAGAGCTTCAGTAATCCATTTCGAGCGTCTCGATATATTACGGGACTCAATCAGACATCCGAGTAAAAATTTATTTACGTTTGAATTTGCTCAGAGCTTCTACATTCAATTTCGAGCTTTTCGATATATTACGAGACTCAATCAGACATCCGAGTAAAAAGTTATTGTCGTTTGAATTTGCTCAGAGCTTCAGTAATCCATTTCGAGCGTCTCGATGTATTACGGGACTCAATCAGACATCCGAGTAAAAAGTTATTGTCGTTTGAATTTGCTCAGGGCTTCGGTATTCCATTTCGAGCGTCTCGATATATTACGGGACTCAATCAGACATCCGAGTAAAAAGTTATTGTCATTTGAATTTGCTCAGGGCTTCGGTATTCCATTTCGAGCATTTCGATACATTACGGGACTCAATCAGACATCCGAGTAAAAGGTTATTGTCGT
This sequence comes from Glycine soja, assembly GCF_004193775.1. Classification (NCBI taxonomy): domain Eukaryota; kingdom Viridiplantae; phylum Streptophyta; class Magnoliopsida; order Fabales; family Fabaceae; genus Glycine; species Glycine soja. Next base: position 8,770 of record NW_021144234.1, read on the forward strand.
TTGAATTTGCTCAGAGCTTCTACATTCAATTTCGAGCTTTTCGATATATTACAGGACTCAATCAGACATCTGAGTAAAAAGTTATTGTCGTTTGAATTTGCTCAGAGCTTCAACATTCAATTTCGAGCTTTTCGATATATGACGGGACTCAATCAGACATCCGAGTAAAAATTTATTGTCGTTTGAATTTGCTCAGAGCTTCAGTAATCCATTTCGAGCGTCTCGATATATTACGGGACTCAATCAGACATCCGAGTAAAAATTTATTGTCGTTTGAATTTGCTCAGAGCTTCAACATTCAATTTCGAGCTTTTCGATATATTACGGGACTCAATCAGACATCCGAGTAAAAAGTTATTTGTCCTTTGAATTTGCTCAGCGGTTCGGTATTCAATTTCGAGCGTCTCGATATATTACAGGACTCAATCAGACATCCGAGTAAAAAGTTATTGTCGTTTGAATTTGCTCAGAGCTTCAACATTCAATTTCGAGCTTTCCGATATATTACGGGACTCAATCAGATATCCGAATAAAAAGTTATTGTCGTTTGAATTTGCTTAGAGCTTCAGTATTCCATTTCGAGCGTCTCGATATATTACGGGACTCAATCAGACATCCGAGTAAAAAGTTATTGTCGTTTGAATTTGCTCAGAGCTTCTACATTCAATTTCGAGCGTTCCGATATATTACGGGACTCAATCGGACATCCGAGTAAAAGTTATTGTCGTTTGAATTTGCTCAGAGCTTCGTATTCCATTTCGAGCGTCTCGATATATTACGGGACTCAATCGGACATCCGAGTAAAAATTATTGTCGTTTGAATTTGATCAGAGCTTCAACATTCAATTTCGAGCATCTCGATATATTACGGGACTCAATCAGACATCCGAGTAAAAAGTTATTGTCGTTTGAATTTGCTCAGAGCTTCTACATTCAATTTCGAGCGTTCGATATATTACGGGACTCAATCGACATCCGAGTAAAAAGTTATTGTCGTTTGAATTTGCTGAGAGCTTCGGTATTCCATTTCGAGCGTCTCGATATATTACGGGACTCAATCAGACATCCGAGTAAAAAGTTATTGTCGTTTGAATTTGCTCAGAGCTTCGGTATTCCATTTCGAGCGTCTCGATATATTACGGGACTCAATCGACATCCGAGTAAAAAGTTATTGTTGTTTGAATTTGATCAGAGCTTCACATTCAATTTCGAGCTTCTCGATATATTACGGGACTCAATCAGACATCCGAGTAAAAAGTTATTGTGTTTGAATTTGCTCAGGCTTCGGTATTCCATTTCGAGCATCTCGATATATTACGGGACTCAATCAGACATCCGAGTAAAAAGTTATTGTCGTTTGAATTTGCTCAGAGCTTCTACATTCATTTCAGGTTTCGATATATTACGGGACTCAATCAGACATCCGAGTAAAAAGTTATTGTCGTTTGAATTTGCTCAGAGCTTCACATTCAATTTCAGCGTTCTGATATATTACGGGACTCAATCAGACATCCGAGTAAAAAGTTATTGTCGTTTGAATTTGCTCAGAGCTTCAACATTCAATTTCGAGCTTTTCGATATATGACGGGACTCAATCAGACATCCGAGTAAAAAGTTATTGTCGTTTGAATTTGCTCAGAGCTTCAGTAATCCATTTCGAGCGTCTCGATATATTACGGGACTCAATCAGACATCCGAGTAAAAATTTATTTCTTTGAATTTGCTCAGAGCTTCTACATTCAATTTCGAGCTTTTCGATATATTACGGGACTCAATCAGACATCCGAGTAAAAAGTTATTGTCGTTTGAATTTGCTCAGAGCTTCAGTAATCCATTTCGAGCGTCTCGATATATTACGGGACTCAATCAGACATCCGAGTAAAAAGTTATTGTCGTTTGAATTTGCTCAGGGCTTCGGTATTCCATTTCGAGCGTCTCGATATATTACGGGACTCAATCAGACATCCGAGTAAAAAGTTATTGTCGTTTGAATTTGCTCAGAGCTTCTACATTCAATTTCGAGCTTTTCGATATATTACGGGACTCAATCAGACATCCGAGTAAAAAGTTATTGTCGTTTGAATTTGCTCAGAGCTTCAACATTCAATTTCGAGCTTTTCGATATATTACGGGACTCAATCAGACATCCGAGTAAAAAGTTATTGTCGTTTGAATTTGCTCAGAGCTTCGGTATTCAATTTCGAGCGTCTCGATATATTACAGGACTCAATCAGACATCCGAGTAAAAAGTTATTGTCGTTTGAATTTGCTCAGAGCTTCAACATTCAATTTCGAGCTTTCGATATATTACGGGACTCAATCAGACATCCGAGTAAAAAGTTATTGTCGTTTGAATTTGCTCAGAGCTTCAGTATTCCATTTCGAGCGTCTCGATATATTACGGGACTCAATCAGACATCCGAGTAAAAAGTTATTGTCGTTTGAATTTGCTCAGAGCTTCACATTCAATTTCGAGCGTTCCGATATATTACGGGACTCAATCAGACATCCGAGTAAAAAGTTATTGTCGTTTGAATTTGCTCAGAGCTTCGGTATTCCATTTCGAGCGTCTCGATATATTACGGGACTCAATCAGACATCCGAGTAAAAAGTTATTGTCGTTTGAATTTGCTCAGAGCTTCAACATTCAATTTCGAGCGTTCGATATATTACGGGACTCAATCAGACATCCGAGTAAAAAGTTATTGTGTTTGAATTTGCTCAGAGCTTCGGTATTCCATTTCGAGCGTCTCGATATATTACGGGACTCAATCAGACATCCGAGTAAAAAGTTATTGTCGTTTGAATTTGCTCAGAGCTTCACATTCAATTTCGAGCTTCGATATATTACGGGACTCAATCAGACATCCGAGTAAAAAGTTATTGTCGTTTGAATTTGCTCAGAGCTTCTATTCCATTTCGAGCATCTCGATATATTACGGGACTCAATCAGACATCCGAGTAAAAAGTTATTGTCGTTTGAATTTGCTCAGAGCTTCGGTATTCCATTTCGAGCGTCTCGATATATTACGGGACTCAATCAGACATCCGAGTAAAAAGTTATTGTCGTTTGAATTTGCTCAGAGCTTCGGTATTCCATTTCGAGCATCTCGATATATTACGGGACTCAATCAGACATCCGAGTAAAAAGTTATTGTCGTTTGAATTTGCTCAGAGCTTCTACATTCAATTTCGAGCTTTTCGATATATTACGGGACTCAATCAGACATCCGAGTAAAAAGTTATTGTCGTTTGAATTTGCTCAGAGCTTCAACATTCAATTTCGAGCTTTTCGATATATGACGGGACTCAATCAGACATCCGAGTAAAAAGTTATTGTCGTTTGAATTTGCTCAGAGCTTCAGTAATCCATTTCGAGCGTCTCGATATATTACGGGACTCAATCAGACATCCGAGTAAAAATTTATTGTCGTTTGAATTTGCTCAGAGCTTCAACATTCAATTTCAAGCGTTCCGATATATTACGGGACTCAATCGGACATCCGAGTAAAAAGTTATTGTTGTTTGAATTTGCTCAGAGCTTCGGTATTCCATTTCGAGCATCTCGATATATTACGGGACTCAATCAGACATCCGAGTAAAAAGTTATTGTCGTTTGAATTTGCTCAGAGCTTCTACATTCAATTTCGAGCTTTTCGATATATTACGGGACTCAATCAGACATCCGAGTAAAAAGTTATTGTCGTTTGAATTTGCTCAGAGCTTCAACATTCAATTTCGAGCTTTTCGATATATTACGGGACTCAATCAGACATCCGAGTAAAAAGTTATTGTCGTTTGAATTTGCTCAGAGCTTCGGTATTCCATTTCGAGCGTCTCGATATATTACGGGACTCAATCAGACATCCGAGTAAAAAGTTATTGTCGTTTGAATTTGCTCAGAGCTTCAACATTCAATTTCGAGCATCTCGATATATTACGGGACTCAATCAGACATTCGA
>NW_021144235.1:0-17347 GCF_004193775.1 Glycine soja
TGAGCTCGCCAAAAAAAACCTAGCCGACCTACATTGTACATTTTTTATGCAACACCAAAACAAGAAAACTTCCTCTGCCTAAAAAAAACATTATCGCCAGCGAGCGTTTTTAAAAAAAATTGCGCAATGTCGGCTGAAAATATCAGTCGGGCTACTTCACGACAGATGTCGGCTATTGAGTTTTCTATTCAATCCTTAATGAAATATGCATGATGTCGGTAAGGAAATGTTCGATCGGCGTCATGCGGTGATGCTTCCTTTTTAACCTCGATCGGTCATCTTTCCTGGCCGACGTCGACTGGCATTTTTTTCGATCAATATCGGTGAAAAATATTTTTTTGCCGAGACGGGCAAATGTTTCCTGGCCGAATAAATGGGAACATGCCAGTTTCGGCCGAAACAAATCGTCGGTTGAGCTCGCACAAAAAAACCTAGCCGACCTACATTGTACATTTTTTATGCAACACCAAAACAAGAAAACTTCCTCTGTCGTAAAAAAAAAGATTATCGGCCAGCGAGCGTTTTTTAAAAAAAATTGCGCAATGTCGGCTGAAAAATATCAGTCGGGCTACTTCACGACCGATGTCGGCTATTGAGTTTTCTATTCAATCCCTTAATGAAATATGCATGATGTCGGTAAGGAAATGTTCGATCGGCGTCATGCGGTGATGCTTCTTTTTAACCTCGATCGGTCATCTTTCTGGCCGACGTCGACTGCATTTTTTCGATCAATATCGTGAAAAATATTTTTTTGCCGAGATGGGCTAATGTTTTCCTGGCCGAATAAATGCGAATATGCCAGTTTCGGCCGAAACAAAACGTCGGTTGAGCTCGCACAAAAAAACCTAGCCGACCTACATTGTACATTTTTTATGCAACACCAAAACAAGAAAACTTCCTCTGCCGTAAAAAAAAACATTATCGGCCAGCGAGCGTTTTTAAAAAAAATTGCGCAATGTCGGCTGAAAAATATCAGTCGGGGCTACTTCACGACCGATGTCGGCTATTGATTTTTCTATTCAATCCCTTAATGAAATATGCATGATGTCGGTAAGGAAATGTTCGATCGGCGTCATGCGGTGATGCTTCCTTTTTAACCTCGATCGGTCATCTTTCCTGGCCGACGTCGACACACATTTTTTTCGATCAATATCGGTGAAAAATATTTTTTTGCCGAGATGGGCTAATGTTTTCCTGGCCGAATAAATGCGAAATGCCAGTTTCGGCCGAAACAAAACGTCGGTTGAGCTCGCACAAAAAAACCTAGCCGACCTACATTGTACATTTTTTATGCAACACCAAAACAAGAAAATTCCTCTGCCGTAAAAAAAAACATTATCGGCCAGCGAGCGTTTTTAAAAAAAAATTGCGCAATGTCGGCTGAAAAATATCAGTCGGGGCTACTTCACGACCGATGTCGGCTATTGAGTTTTCTATTCAATCCTTAATGAAATATGCATGATGTCGGTAAGGAAATGTTCGATCGGCGTCATGCGGTGATGCTTCCTTTTTAACCTCGATCGGTCATCTTTCCTGGCGGACGTCGACTGTCAATTTTTTCGATCAATATCGTGAAAAATATTTTTTTGCCGAGATGGGCTAATGTTTTCCTGGCCGAATAAATGGGAACATGCCAGTTTCGGCCGAAACAAAACGTCGGTTGAGCTCGCACAAAAAAACCTAGCCGACCTACATTGTACATTTTTTATGCAACACCAAAACAAGAAAACTTCCTCTGCCGTAAAAAAAAACATTATCGGCCAGCGAGCGTTTTTAAAAAAAAATTGCGCAATGTCGCTGAAAAATATCAGTCGGGGCTACTTCACGACCGATGTCGGCTATTGAGTTTTCTATTCAATCCTTAATGAAATATGCATGATGTCGGTAAGGAAATGTTCGATCGGCGTCATGCGGTGATGCTTCCTTTTTAACCTCGATCGGTCATCTTTCCTGGCCGACGTCGACTGCATTTTTTCGATCAATATCGGTGAAAAATATTTTTTTTCCGAGATGGGCTAATGTTTTCCTGGCCGAATAAATGGGAACATGCCAGTTTCGGCCGAAACAAAACGTTGGTTGAGCTCGCACAGAAAACCTAACCGACCTACATTGTACATTTTTTATGCAACACCAAAACAAGAAAACTTCCTCTGCCGTAAAAAAAAACATTATCGGCCAGCGAGCGTTTTTAAAAAAAATTGCGCAATGTCGGCTGAAAAATATCAGTCGGGCTACTTCACGACCGATGTCGGCTATTGAGTTTTCTATCAATCCCTTAATGAAATATGCATGATGTCGGTAAGGAAATGTTCGATCGGCGTCATGCGGTGATGCTTCCTTTTTAACCTCGATCGGTCATCTTTCCTGGCCGACGTCGACTGGCATTTTTTCGATCAATATCGGTGAAAAATATTTTTTTGCCGAGATGGGCTAATGTTTTCCTGGCCGAATAAATGCGAATATGCCAGTTTCGGCCGAAACAAAACGTCGGTTGAGCTCGCACAAAAAAACCAAGCTGACCTACATTGTACATTTTTTATGCAACACCAAAACAAGAAAAGTTCCTCTGCCAAAAAAAACATTATCGGCCAGCGAGCGTTTTTTAAAAAAAAATTGCGCAATGTCAACTGAAAAATATCAGTCGGCGCTACTTCACGACAGATGTCGGCTATTGAGTTTTCTATTCAATCCCTTAATGAAATATGCATGATGTCGTAAGGAAATGTTCGATCGGCGTCAATGCGGTGATGCTTCCTTTTTTACCTCGATCGGTCATCTTTCCTGGCCGACGTCGACTGTCATTTTTTTCGATCAATATCGGTGAAAAATATTTTTTTGCCGAGATGGGCTAATGTTTTCCTGCCGAATAAATGGGAACATGCCAGTTTCGGCCGAACAAAAACGTCGGTTGAGCTCGCTCAAAAAAACCTAGCCGACCTATACATTGTACATTTTTATGCAACCCCAAAACAAGAAACTTCCTCTGCCGTAAAAAAAACATTATCGCCAGCGAGCGTTTTTAAAAAAGAAATTGCGCAATGTCAACTGAAAAATATCAGTCGGGATACTTCACGACAGATGTCGCTATTGAGTTTTCTATTCAATCCCTTAATGAAATATGCATGATGTCGGTAAGGAAATGTTCGATCCGGCGTCATGCGGTGATGCTTCCTTTTTAACCTCGATCGGTCCATCTTTCCTGGCCGACGTCGACTGCATTTTTTTCGATCAATATCGGTGAAAAATATTTTTTTGCCGAGATGGCTAATGTTTCCTGGCCGAATAAATGCGAAATGCCAGTTTCGGCCGAAACAAAACGTCGGTTGAGCTCGCTCAAAAAAACTAGCCGACCTACATTGATACATTTTTATGCAACACCAAAACAAGAAAACTTCCTCTGCCGTAAAAAAAAACATTATCGGCCAGCGAGCGTTTTAAAAGAAAATTGGCGCAATGTCAACTGAAAATATCAGTCGGGATACTTCACGACAGATGTCGGCTATTGAGTTTTCTATTTAATCCCTTAATGAAATATGCATGATGTCGGTAAGGAAATGTTCGATCGACTTCATGCGGTGATGCTTCCTTTTTAACCTCGATCGGTCATCTTCCTGGCCGACGTCGACTGGCATTTTTTTCGATCAATATCGGTGAAAAATATTTTTTTGCCGAGATGGGCTAATGTTTTCCTGGCCGAATAAATGCGAATATGCCAGTTTCGGCCGAAACAAAACGTCGGTTGAGCTCGCTCAAAAAAACCTAGCCGACCTACATTGTACATTTTTTATGCAACACCAAAACAAGAAAACTTCCTCTGCCGTAAAAAAAACATTATCGGCCAGCGAGCGTTTTTAAAAAGAAATTGCGCAATGTCAACTGAAAAATATCAGTCGGGATACTTCAGACCGATGTCGGCTATTGAGTTTTCTATTCAATCCCTTAATGAAATATGCATGATGTCGGTAAGGAAATGTTCGATTCGGCGTCATGCGTCATGCTTCTTTTTAACCTCGATCGGTCATATTCCTGGCCGACGTCGACTGGCATTTTTTTCGATCAATATCGGTGAAAAATATTTTTTTGCCGAGATGGGCTAATGTTTCCTGGCCGAATAAATGCGAACATGCCAGTTTCGGCCGAAACAAAACGTCGGTTGAGCTCGCTCAAAAAAACCTAGCCGACCTACATTGTACATTTTTTATGCAACACCAAAACAAGAAAACTTCCTCTGCCGTAAAAAAAAACATTATCGGCCAGCGAGCGTTTTAAAAAGAAATTGCGCAATGTCGCTGAAAAATATCAGTCGGGTACTTCGATCAGATGTCGGCTATTGAGTTTTTCTAATCAATCCCTTAATGAAATATGCATGATGCGGTAAGGAAATGTTCGATCGGCGTCATGCGGTGATGCTTCCTTTTTACCGCGATCCGTCATCTTTCCTGGCCGACGTCGACTGACATTTTTTCGATCAATATCGGTGAAAAATATTTTTTTGCCGAGATGGGCAATGTTTTCCTGGCCGCATAAATGCGAATATGCCAGTTTCGGCCGAAACAAAACGTCGGTTGAGCTCACTCAAAAAACCTAGCCGACCTACATTGTACATTTTTTATGCAACACCAAAACAAGAAAATTCCTCTGCGTAAAAAAAACATTATGGCCAGCGAGCGTTTTTAAAAAAAATTGCGCAATGTCGGCTGAAAAATATCAGTCGGGGTACTTCAAGACCGATGTCGGCTATTGAGTTTTCTATTCAATCCCTTAATGAAATATGCATGATGTCGGTAAGGAAATGTTCGATCGGCGTCATGCGGTGATGCTTCCTTTTTAACCTCGATCGGTCATCTTTCCTGGCCGACGTCGACAGGCATTTTTTTCGATCAGTATTGGTGAAAAATATTTTTTTGCCGAGATGGGCTAATGTTTTCCTGGCCGAATAAATGCGAACATGCCAGTTTCGGCCGAAAAAAACGTCGGTTGAGCTCGCTCAAAAAAACCTAGCCGACCTACATTGTACATTTTTTATGCAACACCAAAACAAGAAAACTTCCTCTGCCGTAAAAAAAACATTATCGGCCAGCGAGCGTTTTTAAAAAGAAATTGCGCAATGTCAACTGAAAAATATCAGTCGGGATACTTCACGACAGATGTCGGCTATTGAGTTTTCTATTTCAATCCCTTAATGAAATATGCATGATGTCGGTAAGGAAATGTTCGATCGACTTCATGCGGTGATGCTTCCTTTTTAACCTCGATCGGTCATCTTTCCTGGCCGAAGTCGACAGGCATTTTTTTCGATCAATATCGGTGAAAAATATTTTTTTTGCCGAGATGGCTAATGTTTTCCTGGCCGAATAAATGCGAATATGCCAGTTTCGGCCGAAACAAAACGTCGTTGAGCTCGCTCAAAAAAACTAGCCGACCTACATTGTACATTTTTTATGCAACACCAAAACAAGAAAACTTCCTCTGCCGTAAAAGAAAACATTATCGGCCAGCGAGCGTTTTTAAAAAGAAATTGCGCAATGTCAGCTGAAAAATATCAGTCGGGCTACTTCACGACAGATGTCGGCTATTGAGTTTTCTATTCAATCCCTTAATGAAATATGCATGATGTCGGTAAGGAAATGTTCGATCGGCGTCATGCGGTGATGCTTCCTTTTAACCTCGATCGGTCATCTTTCCTGGCCGACGTCGACTGGCATTTTTTTCGATCAATATCGGTGAAAAATATTTTTTGCCGAGATGGGCTAATGTTTCCTGGCCGAATAAATGCGAACATGCCAGTTTCGGCCGAAAAAAAACGTCGTTGAGCTCGCTCAAAAAAACCTAGCCGACCTAAATTGTACATTTTTATGCAACACCAAAACAAGAAAAGTTCCTCTGCCTCAAAAAAAACATTATCGGCCAGCGAGCGTTTTTTAAAAAAAATTACGCAATGTCGGCTGAAAAATATCAGTCGGGGCTACTTCAAGACCGATGTCGGCTATTGATTTTTCTATTCAATCCCTTAATGAAATATGCATGATGTCGGTAAGGAAATGTTCGATCGGCGTCATGCGGTGATGCTTCCTTTTTAACCTCGATCGGTCATCTTTCCTGGCCGACGTCGACACACATTTTTTTCGATCAATATCGGTGAAAAATATTTTTTTGCCGAGATGGGCTAATGTTTTCCTGGCCGAATAAATGCGAACATGCCAGTTTCGGCCGAAAAAAAACGTCGGTTGAGCTCACTCAAAAAAACCTAGCCGACCTATATTGTACATTTTTCATGCAACACCAAATCAAGAAAACTTCCTCTGCAATAAAATAAACATTATCGGCCAGCGAGCGTTTTTGAAAAGAAATTGCGCAATTTCAACTGAAAAATATCAGTCTGGATACTTCACGACAGATGTCGGCTATTGAGTTTTCTATTTAATCCCTTGATGAAATATGCATGATGTCGGTAAGGAAATGTTCGATCGACTTCATGCGGTGATGCTTCCTTTTTAACCTCGATCGGTCATCTTTCCTGGCCGAAGTCGACAGGCATTTTTTTCGATCAATATCGGTGAAAAATATTTTTTTGCCGAGATGGGCTAATGTTTTCCTGGCCGAATAAATGCGAATATGCCAGTTTCGGCCAAAACAAAACATCGGTTGAGCTCGCTCAAAAAAACTTAGCCGACCTACATTGTACATTTTTTATGCAACACCAAAACAAGAAAACTTCGTCTGCCGTAAAAGAAAACATTATCGGCCAGCGAGCGTTTTTAAAAAGAAATTGCGCAATGTCAACTGAAAAATATCAGTCGGGGCTACTTCACGACCTATGTCGGCTATTGAGTTTTCTATTCAATCCCTTAATGAAATATGCATGATGTTGGTAAGGAAATGTTCGATCGGCGTCATGCGGTGATGCTTCCTTTTTAACCTCGATCGGTCATCTTTCCTGGCCGACGTCAACTGGCATTTTTTTCGATCAATATCGGTGAAAAATATTTTTTTGCCGAGATGGGCTAATGTTTTCCTGGCCGAATAAATGCGAACATGCCAGTTTCGGCCGAAAAAAAACGTCGGTTGAGCTTGCTCAAAAAAACCTAGCCGACCTAAATTGTACATTTTTCATGCAACACCAAAACAAGAAGAGTTCCTCTGCCTCAAAAAAAACATTATCGGCCAGCGAGCGTTTTTTAAAAAAAATTACGCAATGTCGGCTGAAAAATATCAGTCGGCGCTACTTCACGACAGATGTCGGCTATTGAGTTTTCTAATCAATCCCTTAATGAAATATGCATGATGTCGGTAAGGAAATGTTCGATCGGCGTCATGCGGTGATGCTTCCTTTTTAACCACAGTCGGTCATCTTTCCTGGCCAACGTCGACACACATTTTTTTCGATCAATATCGGTGAAAAATATTTTTTTGCCGAGATGGGCTAATGTTTTCCTGGCCGAATAAATGCGAAAAAGCGAGTTTCGGCCGAAACAAAACGTCGGTTGAGCTCACTCAAAAAAACCTAGCCGACCTATATTGTACATTTTTCATGCAACACCAAATCAAGAAAACTTCCTCTGCAATAAAATAAACATTATCGGCCAGCGAGCGTTTTTGAAAAGAAATTGCGCAATTTCAACTGAAAAATATCAGTCTGGATACTTCACGACAGATGTCGGCTATTGAGTTTTCTATTTAATCCCTTGATGAAATATGCATGATGTCGGTAAGGAAATGTTCGATCGACTTCATGCGGTGATGCTTCCTTTTTAACCTCGATCGGTCATCTTTCCTGGCCGAAGTCGACAGGCTTTTTTTTCGATCAATATCGGTGAAAAATATTTTTTTGCCGAGATGGGCTAATGTTTTCCTGGCCGAATAAATGCGAATATGCCAGTTTCGGCCAAAACAAAACATCGGTTGAGCTCGCTCAAAAAAACTTAGCCGACCTACATTGTACATTTTTTATGCAACACCAAAACAAGAAAACTTCGTCTGCCGTAAAAGAAAACATTATCGGCCAGCGAGCGTTTTTAAAAAGAAATTGCGCAATGTCAACTGAAAAATATCAGTCGGGGCTACTTCACGACCTATGTCGGCTATTGAGTTTTCTATTCAATCCCTTAATGAAATATGCATGATGTCGGTAAGGAAATGTTCGATCGGCGTCATGCGGTGATGCTTCGTTTTTAACCTCGATCGGTCATCTTTCCTGGACGACGTCGACTAGCATCTTTTTCGATCAATATCGGTGAAAAATATTTTTTTGCCGAGATGGGCTAATGTTTTCCTGGCCGAATAAATGCGAATATGCCAGTTTCGGCCGAAACAAAACGTCGATTGAGCTCGCACAAAAAAACCAAGCCAACATACATTGTACATTTTTTATGCAACACCAAAACAAGAAAACTTCCTCTGCACTAAAACAAACATTATCGGCCAGCGAGCGTTTTTGAAAAGAAATTGCGCAATTTCAACTGAAAAATATCAATCTGGATACTTCACGACAGATGTCGGCTATTGAGTTTTCTATTTAATCCCTTAATGAAATATGCATGATGTCGGTAAGGAAATGTTCGATCGACTTCACGCGGTGATGCTTCCTTTTTAACCTCGATCGGTCATCTTTCCTGGCCGAAGTCGACAGGCATTTTTTTCGATCAATATCGGTGAAAAATATTTTTTTGCCGAGATGGGCTAATGTTTTCCTGGCCGAATAAATGCGAAGATGCCAGTTTCGGCCAAAACAAAACATCGGTTGAGCTCGCTCAAAAAAACTTAGCCGACCTACATTGTACATTTTTTATGCAACACCAAAACAAGAAAACTTCGTCTGCCGTAAAAGAAAACATTATCGGCCAGCGAGCGTTTTTAAAAAGAAATTGCGCAATGTCAACTGAAAAATATCAGTCGGGCTACTTCACGACCTATGTCGGCTATTGAGTTTTCTATTCAATCCCTTAATGAAATATGCATGATGTTGGTAAGGAAATGTTCGATCGGCGTCATGCGGTGATGCTTCCTTTTTAACCTCGATCGGTCATCTTTCCTGGCCGACGTCAACTGGCATTTTTTTCGATCAATATCGGTGAAAAATATTTTTTTGCCGAGATGGGCTAATGTTTTCCTGGCCGAATAAATGCGAACATGCCAGTTTTGGCCGAAAAAAAACGTCGGTTGAGCTTGCTCAAAAAAACCTAGCCCACCTAAATTGTACATTTTTCATGCAACACCAAAACAAGAAGAGTTCCTCTGCCTCAAAAAAAACATTATCGGCCAGCGAGCGTTTTTTTAAAAAAATTACGCAATGTCGGCTGAAAAATATCAGTCGGCGCTACTTCACGACAGATGTCGGCTATTGAGTTTTCTAATCAATCCCTTAATGAAATATGCATTATGTCAGTAAGGAAATGTTCGATCGGCATCATGCGGTGATGCTTCCTTTTTAACCACAGTCGGTCATCTTTCCTGGCCAACGTCGACACACATTTTTTTCGATCAATATCGGTGAAAAATATTTTTTGCCGAGATGGGCTAATGTTTTCCTGGCCGAATAAATGCGAAAAGCAGTTTCGGCCGAAACAAAACGTCGGTTGAGCTCGCACAAAAAAACCTAGCCGACCTACATTGTATATTTTTTATGCAATACCAAAACAAGAAAACTTCCTTTGCCGTAAGAAAAACATTATCAGCCAGCGAGCGTTTTTAAAAAGAAATTGCACAATGTCAACTGAAAAATATCAGTCGGGATACTTCACGACAGATGTCAGCTATTGAGTTTTCTATTCAATCCCTTAATGAAATATGCATGATGTCGGTAAGGAAATGTTCGATCGGCGTCATGCGGTGATGCTTCGTTTTTAACCTCGATCGGTCATCTTTCCTGGACGACGTCGACTAGCATCTTTTTCGATCAATATCGGTGAAAAATATTTTTTTGCCGAGATGGGCTAATGTTTTCCTGGCCGAATAAATGCGAATATGCCAGTTTCGGCCGAAACAAAACGTCGTTGAGCTCGCCAAAAAAAACCAAGCCAACATACATTGTACATTTTTTATGCAACACCAAAACAAGAAAACTTCCTCTGCCAATAAAACAAACATTATCGGCCAGCGAGCGTTTTTAAAAAGAAATTGCGCAATTCAACTGAAAAATATCAGTCTGGATACTTCACGACAGATGTCGGCTATTGAGTTTTCTATTTAATCCCTTAATGAAATATGCATGATGTCGGTAAGGAAATGTTCGATCGGCTTCATGCGGTGATGCTTCCTTTTTAACCTCGATCGGTCATCTTTCCTGGCCGAAGTCGACAGGCATTTTTTTCGATCAATATCGGTGAAAATATTTTTTTGCCGAGATGGGCTAATGTTTTCCTGGCCGAATAAATGCGAAAAAGCGAGTTTCGGCCGAAACAAAACGTCGGTTGAGCTCGCACAAAAAAACCTAGCCGACCTACATTGTATATTTTTATGCAATACCAAAACAAGAAAACTTCCTTGCCGTAAAAAAAACATTATCAGCCAGCGAGCGTTTTTAAAAAGAAATTGCACAATGTCAACTGAAAAATATCAGTCGGGATACTTCACGACCGATGTCAGCTATTGAGTTTTCTATTCAATCCCTTAATGAAATATGCATGATGTTGGTAAGGAAATGTTCGATCGGCGTCATGCGGTGATGCTTCCTTTTTAACCTCGATCGGTCATCTTTCCTGGCCGATGTCGACTGGCATTTTTTTCGATCAATATCGGTGAAAAATATTTTTTTGCCGAGATGGGCTAATGTTTTCCTGGCCGAATAAATGCGAACATGCCAGTTTCGGCCGAAAAAAAACGTCGGTTGAGCTCGCTCAAAAAAACCTAGCCGACCTAAATTGTACATTTTTTATGCAACACCAAAACAAGAAAGTTCCTCTGCCTAAAAAAAACATTATCGGCCAGCGAGCGTTTTTAAAAAAAATTGCGCAATGTCGCTGAAAAATATCAGTCGGCGCTACTTCACGACAGATGTCGGCTATTGAGTTTTCTATTCAATCCCTTAATGAAATATGCATGATGTCGGTAAGGAAATGTTCGATCGGCGTCATGCGGTGATGCTTCTTTTTAACCTCGATCGGTCATCTTTCCTGGCCGACGTCGACTGGCATTTTTTTCGATCAATATCGGTGAAAAATATTTTTTTGCCGAGATGGGCTAATGTTTTCCTGGCCGAATAAATGCGAATATGCCAGTTTCGGCCGAAAAAAAACGTCGGTTGAGCTCGCCAAAAAAACCTAGCCGACCTAAATTGTACATTTTTTATGCAACACCAAAACAAGAAAACTTCCTCTGCTAAAAAAAACATTATCGGCCAGCGAGCGTTTTTGAAAAAAATTGCGCAATTTCACTGAAAAATATCAGTCGGGATACTTCACGACAGATGTCGGCTATTGAGTTTTCTATTAATCCCTTAATGAAATATGCATGATGTCGGTAAGGAAATGTTCGATCGCGTCATGCGGTGATGCTTCCTTTTTAACCTCGATCGGTCATCTTTCCTGGCCGAAGTCGACAGGCATTTTTTTCGATCAATATCGGTGAAAAATATTTTTTTGCCGAGATGGGCTAATGTTTTCCTGGCCGAATAAATGCGAAAAGCAGTTTCGGCCGAAACAAAACGTCGGTTGAGCTCGCACAAAAAAACCTAGCCGACCTACATTGTAATTTTTTATGCAACACCAAAACAAGAAAACTTCGTCTGCCGTAAAAAAAACATTATCGGCCAGCGAGCGTTTTTAAAAAGAAATTGCGCAATGTCAACTGAAAAATATCAGTCGGGGCTACTTCACGACCTATGTCGGCTATTGAGTTTTCTATTCAATCCCTTAATGAAATATGCATGATGTTGGTAAGGAAATGTTCGATCGGCGTCATGCGGTGATGCTTCCTTTTTAACCTCGATCGGTCATCTTTCCTGGCCGACGTCAACTGGCATTTTTTTCGATCAATATCGGTGAAAAATATTTTTTTGCCGAGATGGGCTAATGTTTTCCTGGCCGAATAAATGCGAACATGCCAGTTTTGGCCGAAAAAAAACGTCGGTTGAGCTTGCTCAAAAAAACCTAGCCCACCTAAATTGTACATTTTTCATGCAACACCAAAACAAGAAGAGTTCCTCTGCCTCAAAAAAAACATTATCGGCCAGCGAGCGTTTTTTAAAAAAAATTACGCAATGTCGGCTGAAAAATATCAGTCGGCGCTACTTCACGACAGATGTCGGCTATTGAGTTTTCTAATCAATCCCTTAATGAAATATGCATTATGTCAGTAAGGAAATGTTCGATCGGCATCATGCGGTGATGCTTCCTTTTTAACCACAGTCGGTCATCTTTCCTGGCCAACGTCGACACACATTTTTTTCGATCAATATCGGTGAAAAATATTTTTTTGCCGAGATGGGCTAATGTTTTCCTGGCCGAATAAATGCGAAAAAGCGAGTTTCGGCCGAAACAAAACGTCGGTTGAGCTCGCACAAAAAAACCTAGCCGACCTACATTGTATATTTTTTATGCAATACCAAAACAAGAAAACTTCCTTTGCCGTAAGAAAAACATTATCAGCCAGCGAGCGTTTTTAAAAAGAAATTGCACAATGTCAACTGAAAAATATCAGTCGGGATACTTCACGACAGATGTCAGCTATTGAGTTTTCTATTCAATCCCTTAATGAAATATGCATGATGTCGGTAAGGAAATGTTCGATCGGCGTCATGCGGTGATGCTTCGTTTTTAACCTCGATCGGTCATCTTTCCTGGACGACGTCGACTAGCATCTTTTTCGATCAATATCGGTGAAAAATATTTTTTTGCCGAGATGGGCTAATGTTTTCCTGGCCGAATAAATGCGAATATGCCAGTTTCGGCCGAAACAAAACGTCGATTGAGCTCGCACAAAAAAACCAAGCCAACATACATTGTACATTTTTTATGCAACACCAAAACAAGAAAACTTCCTCTGCAATAAAACAAACATTATCGGCCAGCGAGCGTTTTTGAAAAGAAATTGCGCAATTTCAACTGAAAAATATCAGTCTGGATACTTCACGACAGATGTCGGCTATTGAGTTTTCTATTTAATCCCTTAATGAAATATGCATGATGTCGGTAAGGAAATGTTCGATCGACTTCATGCGGTGATGCTTCCTTTTTAACCTCGATCGGTCATCTTTCCTGGCCGAAGTCGACAGGCATTTTTTTCGATCAATATCGGTGAACAATATTTTTTTGCCGAGATGGGCTAATGTTTTCCTGGCCGAATAAATGCGAAAAAGCGAGTTTCGGCCGAAACAAAACGTCGGTTGAGCTCGCACAAAAAAACCTAGCCGACCTACATTGTATATTTTTTATGCAATACCAAAACAAGAAAACTTCCTTTGCCGTAAAAAAAACATTATCAGCCAGCGAGCGTTTTTAAAAAGAAATTGCACAATGTCAACTGAAAAATATCAGTCGGGATACTTCACGACCGATGTCAGCTATTGAGTTTTCTATTCAATCCCTTAATGAAATATGCATGATGTTGGTAAGGAAATGTTCGATCGGCGTCATGCGGTGATGCTTCCTTTTTAACCTCGATCGGTCATCTTTCCTGGCCGATGTCGACTGGCATTTTTTTCGATCAATATCGGTGAAAAATATTTTTTTGCCAAGATGGGCTAATGTTTTCCTGGCCGAATAAATGCGAACATGCCAGTTTCGGCCGAAAAAAAACGTCGGTTGAGCTTGCTCAAAAAAACCTAGCCGACCTAAATTGTACATTTTTCATGCAACACCAAAACAAGAATAGTTCCTCTGCCTCAAAAAAAACATTATCGGCCAGCGAGCGTTTTTTAAAAAAAATTACGCAATGTCGGCTGAAAAATATCAGTCGGCGCTACTTCACGACAGATGTCGGCTATTGAGTTTTCTAATCAATCCCTTAATGAAATATGCATGATGTCGGTAAGGAAATGTTCGATCGGCGTCATGCGGTGATGCTTCCTTTTTAACCTCGATCGGTCATCTTTCCTGGCCGACGTCAACTGGCATTTTTTTCGATCAATATCGGTGAAAAATATTTTTTTGCCGAGATGGGCTAATGTTTTCCTGGCCGAATAAATGCGAACATGCCAGTTTCGGCCGAAAAAAAACGTCGGTTGAGCTTGCTCAAAAAAACCTAGCCGACCTAAATTGTACATTTTTCATGCAACACCAAAACAAGAAGAGTTCCTCTGCCTCAAAAAAAACATTATCGGCCAGCGAGCGTTTTTTAAAAAAAATTACGCAATGTCGGCTGAAAAATATCAGTCGGCGCTACTTCACGACAGATGTCGGCTATTGAGTTTTCTAATCAATCCCTTAATGAAATATGCATGATGTCGGTAAGGAAATGTTCGATCGGCGTCATGCGGTGATGCTTCCTTTTTAACCACAGTCGGTCATCTTTCCTGGCCAACGTCGACACACATTTTTTTCGATCAATATCGGTGAAAAATATTTTTTTGCCGAGATGGGCTAATGTTTTCCTGGCCGAATAAATGCGAAAAAGCGAGTTTCGGCCGAAACAAAACGTCGGTTGAGCTCGCACAAAAAAACCTAGCCGACCTGCATTGTATATTTTTTATGCAATACCAAAACAAGAAAACTTCCTTTGCCGTAAAAAAAACATTATCAGCCAGCGAGCGTTTTTAAAAAGAAATTGCGCAATGTCAACTGAAAAATATCAGTCGGGGCTACTTCACGACCTATGTCGGCTATTGAGTTTTCTATTCAATCCCTTAATGAAATATGCATGATGTTGGTAAGGAAATGTTCGATCGGCGTCATGCGGTGATGCTTCCTTTTTAACCTCGATCGGTCATCTTTCCTGGCCGACGTCAACTGGCATTTTTTTCGATCAATATCGGTGAAAAATATTTTTTTGCCGAGATGGGCTAATGTTTTCCTGGCCGAATAAATGCGAACATGCCAGTTTCGGCCGAAAAAAAACGTCGGTTGAGCTTGCTCAAAAAAACCTAGCCCACCTAAATTGTACATTTTTCATGCAACACCAAAACAAGAAGAGTTCCTCTGCCTCAAAAAAAACATTATCGGCCAGCGAGCGTTTTTTAAAAAAAATTACGCAATGTCGGCTGAAAAATATCAGTCGGCGCTACTTCACGACAGATGTCGGCTATTGAGTTTTCTAATCAATCCCTTAATGAAATATGCATGATGTCGGTAAGGAAATGTTCGATCGGCGTCATGCGGTGATGCTTCCTTTTTAACCACAGTCGGTCATCTTTCCTGGCCAACGTCGACACACATTTTTTTCGATCAATATCAGTGAAAAATATTTTTTTGCCGAGATGGGCTAATGTTTTCCTGGCCGAATAAATGCGAAAAAGCGAGTTTCGGCCGAAACAAAACGTCGGTTGAGCTCGCACAAAAAAACCTAGCCGACCTACATTGTATATTTTTTATGCAATACCAAAACAAGAAAACTTCCTTTGCCGTAAAAAAAACATTATCAGCCAGCGAGCGTTTTTAAAAAGAAATTGCACAATGTCAACTGAAAAATATCAGTCGGGATACTTCACGACAGATGTCAGCTATTGAGTTTTCTATTCAATCCCTTAATGAAATATGCATGATGTCGGTAAGGAAATGTTCGATTGGCGTCATGCGGTGATGCTTCGTTTTTAACCTCGATCGGTCATCTTTCCTGGACGACGTCGACTAGCATCTTTTTCGATCAATATCGGTGAAAAATATTTTTTTGCCGAGATGGGCTAATGTTTTCCTGGCCGAATAAATGCGAATATGCCAGTTTCGGCCGAAACAAAACGTCGATTGAGCTCGCACAAAAAAACCAAGCCAACATACATTGTACATTTTTTATGCAACACCAAAACAAGAAAACTTCCTCTGCAATAAAACAAACATTATCGGCCAGCGAGCGTTTTTGAAAAGAAATTGCGCAATTTCAACTGAAAAATATCAGTCTGGATACTTCACGACAGATGTCGGCTATTGAGTTTTCTATTTAATCCCTTAATGAAATATGCATGATGTCGGTAAGGAAATGTTCGATCGACTTCATGCGGTGATGCTTCCTTTTTAACCTCGATCGGTCATCTTTCCTGGCCGAAGTCGACAGGCATTTTTTTCGATCAATATCGGTGAACAATATTTTTTTGCCGAGATGGGCTAATGTTTTCCTGGCCGAATAAATGCGAAAAGCGAGTTTCGGCCGAAACAAAACGTCGGTTGAGCTCGCACAAAAAAACCTAGCCGACCTACATTGTATATTTTTTATGCAATACCAAAACAAGAAAACTTCCTTTGCCGTAAAAAAAACATTATCAGCCAGCGAGCGTTTTTAAAAAGAAATTGCACAATGTCAACTGAAAAATATCAGTCGGGATACTTCACGACCGATGTCAGCTATTGAGTTTTCTATTCAATCCCTTAATGAAATATGCATGATGTTGGTAAGGAAATGTTCGATCGGCGTCATGCGGTGATGCTTCCTTTTTAACCTCGATCGGTCATCTTTCCTGGCCGACGTCGACTGGCATTTTTTCGATCAATATCGGTGAAAAATATTTTTTTGCCGAGATGGGCTAATGTTTTCCTGGCCGAATAAATGCGAACATGCCAGTTTCGGCCGAAAAAAACGTCGGTTGAGCTTGCTCAAAAAAACCTAGCCGACCTAAATTGTACATTTTTCATGCAACACCAAAACAAGAAAGTTCCTCTGCCTCAAAAAAAACATTATCGGCCAGCGAGCGTTTTTAAAAAAAATTCGCAATGTCGGCTGAAAAATATCAGTCGGGCTACTTCACGACAGATGTCGGCTATTGAGTTTCTATCATCCCTTAATGAAATATGCATGATGTCGGTAAGGAAATGTTCGATCGGCGTCATGCGGTGATGCTTCTTTTTAACCTCATCGTCATCTTTCCTGGCAACGTCGACTGCATTTTTTCGATCAATATCGGTGAAAAATATTTTTTGCCGAGATGGGCTAATGTTTTCCTGGCCGAATAAATGCGAAATGCCAGTTCGGCCGAAACAAAACGTCGGTTGAGCTCGCACCAAAAAAACCTAGCCGACCTACATTGTACATTTTTATGCAACACCAAAACAAGAAAACTTCCTCTGCCTCAAAAAAAAACATTATCGGCCAGCGAGCGTTTTTAAAAAAATTGCGCAATGTCGGCTGAAAAATATCAGTCGGGCTACTTCACGACAGATGTCGGCTATTGAGTTTTCTATTCAATCCCTTAATGAAATATGCATGATGTCGGTAAGAAATGTTCGATCGGCGTCATGCGGGTGATGCTTCCTTTTTAACCTCGATC
>NW_021144236.1:0-20867 GCF_004193775.1 Glycine soja
ATCGGACATCCGAGTAAAAAGTTATTGTCGTTTCATTTTGCTCAGAGCTTCTGTTCTGAATTTCGTGCGTCTCGATACACTACGGGACACAATCGGACATTCGAGTAAAAAGTTATTGTCGTTTGATTTTGCCTAGAGCTTACGTTCTGAATTTCGAGCGTCTCGATACACAACGGGAGACAATCGGAAGCCTAGTAAAAAGTTATTGTTGTTTGATTTTGCTCAAAGCTTCATTCTGAATTCGAGTGTCTCGCTATACTACGGGACACAATCGGACATCCGAGTAAAGAGTTATTGTCGTTAGATTTTGCTCAGAGTTTCTATTCTGAATTTTGAGCGTCTCGATATACTACTGGACACAATTGGACATCCGAGTAAAAAGTTATTGTCGTTTGAAATTGCTCAGAGCTTTCGTTTTCAAATACGAGCGTCTCGATATATTACGAGATTCATTCGGACATCCGAGTAAAAAGTTATTGTCATTTGATTTTGCTCAGAGCTTCTGTTCTAAATTTCGAGCGTCTCGATACACTACGGGACACAATCGGACATCTAAGTAAAAAGTTATTATCGTTTGATTTGCTCAGAGCTTCTGTTCTTAATTTCGAGCGTCTCGATATATTACGGGATTCATTCGGACATCTGAGAAAAAGTTATTGTCGTTTGATTTTTCTCAGAGCTTCCGTTCTGAATTTCGAGCGTCTCGATATACTTCGGGACACAATCGGACATTCGAGTAAAAAGTTATTGTCGTTAGATTTTGGTCAGAGCTTCCGTTCTGAATTTCGAGTGTCTCGATACACAACGGGAGAGAATCGGAAAGCCGAGTAAAAAGTTATTGTCGATTGATTTTGCTCAGAGCTTCTGTTCTGAATTTCGAGCATCTCGATATACTACCAAACACAATCGGACATCCGAGTAAAAAGTTATTGCCGTTTGATTTAGCTAAGAGCTTCAATTTTGAATTTCGAGTGTCTCGATATACATAGGGAGACAATCGGACAGCCGAGGAAAAAGTTATTGTCGATTGATTTTGCTTAGAGCTTCTGTTCTGAATTTCGAGCGTCTCGATATACTACGAGACACAATCGGACATCCGAGTAAAAAGTTATTGTCATTTGATTTTGCTCAAAGCTTCCGTTCTGAATTTCCAGCGTCTCGATATACTTCGGGACACAATCGGACATTCGAGTAATGAGTTATTGCCGTTTTATTTTGCTTAGAGCTTCAATTCTGAATTTCGAGCGTCTCGATATATTAAGGGATTCATTCGGACATCCGAGTAAAAAGTTATTGTCGTTTGATTCTGCTCAGAGCTTCTGTTCTGAATTTCGAGCGTCTCGATATATTACGGGATTCATTCGGACATCCGAGTAAAAATTTATTGTCATTTGATTTTGCTCAGAGCTTCTGCTCTGAATTTCGAGCGTCTCGATACACTACGGGACACAATCGAACATTCGAGTAAAAATTTATTGTCGTTTGATTTTGCTCAGAGCTTCTATTCTGAATATTGAACGTCTCGATATAAAACGGGAGACAATCGGACATCCGAGTAAAACGTTATTGCCGTATGACTTTGCTCAGAGCTTTAATTCTGAATTTCGAGCGTCTCGATATATTACGGGACACAATCGGACATCCGGGTAAAGAGTTATTGTCGTTAGATTTTGCTCAGAGCTTCTATTCTGAATTTCAGGCGTCTCGATATACTACTGGACACAATCGGACATCCGAGTAAAAAGTTATTGTCGTTTGAAATTGCTCAGAGCTTTCGTTTTCAAATACGAGCGTCTCGATATATTACGGGATTCATTCGGACATCCGAGTAAAAATTTATTGTCGTTTGATTTTGCTCAAAGCTTCAATTCTGAATTTCGAGCATCTCAATATACTACGGGACACAATCGGACATCCGAGTAAAGAGTTATTGTCGTTAGATTTTGCTCAAAGCTTCTATTCTTTATTTCGAGCGTCTCGATATACTACTGGACACAATCGAACATCCAAGTAAAAAGTGATTGTCGTTTGAAATTGCTCAGAGCTTTCATTTTCAAATACGAGCGTCTCGATATATTACGAGATTCATTCGGACATCCGAGTAAAAAGTTATTGTCATTTGATTTTGCTCAGAGCTTCTGTTCTAAATTTTGAGCGTCTTGATACACTACGGGATACAATCGGATATACGAGTAAAAAGTTATTGTCGTTTGATTCTGCTCAGAGCTTCTGTTCTGAATTTCGAGTGTCTCGATATATTACGGGACACAATCGGACATCCGAGTAAAGAGTTATTGTCGTTAGATTTTGCTCAGAGCTTCTATTCTGAATTTCGAGCGTCTCGATATACTACTGGACACAATCGGACATCCGAGTAAAAAGTTATTGTCGTTTGAAATTGCTCAGAGCTTTCGTTTTCAAATACGAGCGTCTCGATATATTACGGGATTCATTCGGATATGCGAGAAAAAATTTATTGTCCTTTGATTTTGCTCAAAGCTTCAATTCTGAATTTCGAGCGTCTCGATATACTACAGGACACAATCGGGCATCCGAGTAAAGAGTTATTGTCGTTAGATTTTGCTCAGAGCTTCTATTCTTTATTTCGAGCGTCTCGATATACTACTGGACACAATCGAACATCCGAGTAAAAAGTTATTGTTGTTTGAAATTGCTCAGAGCTTTCGTTTTCAAATACGAGCGTCTCGATATATTACTGGATTCATTCGGACATCCAAGTAAAAAGTTATAGTCATTTGATTTTGCTCAGAGCTTCTGTTGTAAATTTCGAGCGTCTCGATACACTACGGGATACAATCGGACATCCGAGTAAAAAGTTATTGCCGTATGATTTTGCTCAGAGCTTCAATTCTGAATTTCGAGCGTCTCGATATATTACGGGACACAATCGGGCATCCGGGTAAAGAGTTATTGTCGTTAGATTTTGCTCAGAGCTTCTATTCTGAATTTCGAGCGTCTCGATATATTACTGGACACAATCGGACATCCGAGTAAAAAGTTATTGTCGTTTGAAATTGCTCAGAGCTTTCGTTTTCAAATACGAGCATCTCGATATATTACGGGATTCATTCGGATATCCGAGAAAAAATTTATTGTCGTTTGATTTTGCTCAAAGCTTCAATTCTGAATTTCGAGCGTCTCGATATACTACAGGACACAATCGGGCATCCGAGTAAAGAGTTATTGTCGTTAGATTTTGCTCAGAGCTTCTATTCTTTATTTCGTGCGTCTCGATATACTACTGGACACAATCGAACATCCGAGTAAAAAGTTATTGTCGTTTGAAATTGCTCAGAGCTTTCATTTTCAAATACGAGCGTCTTGATATATTACGGGATTCATTCGGACATCCGAGTAAAAACTTATTGTCATTTGATTTTGCTCAGAGCTTCTGTTCTAAATTTCGAGCGTCTCGATACACTACGGGATACAATCGGACATCTGAGTAAAAAGTTATTGTAGTTTGATTATGCTCAGAGCTTCTGTTCTGAATTTCGAGCGTCTCGATATATTACGGGATTCATTCGGACATCTTAGTAAAAAGTTATTGTCGTTTGATTTTGCTCAGAGCTTCAATTCTGAATTTCGAGCGTCTCGATATACATAGGGAGACAATCGGATAGCCGAGGAAAAAGTTATAGTCGATTGATTTTGCTCAGAGCTTGCGTTCTAAATTTCGAGCGTCTCGATATACTTCGGGACACAATCGGACATTCGAGTAAAGAGTTATTGCCGTTTGATTTTGCTCAGAACTTCAATTCTTAATTTCGAGCGTCTCGATATATTACGGGATTCATTCGGACATCCGAGTAAAAAGTTATTGTCATTTGATTTTGCTCACTGCTTCTGTTCTGAATTTCGAGCGTCTCGATACACTACGGGATACAATCGGACCTTCAAGTAAAAAGTTATTGTCGTTTCATTTTGCTCAGAGCTTCTATTCTGAATATTGAACGTCTCGATATAAAACGGGAGACAATCGGACATCCGAGTAAAAAGTTATTGCCATATGATTTTGCTTAGAGCTTTAATTCTGAATTTCGAGCGTCTCAATATATTACGGGACACAATTGGACATCCGAGTAAAGAGTTATTGTCGTTAGATTTTGCTCAGAGCTTCTATTCTGAATTTCGAGCGTCTCGATATACTACTGGACACAATCGGACATCCGAGTAAAAAGTTATTGTCGTTTGAAATTGCTCAGAGCTTTCGTTCTGAATTTCGAGCGTCTCGATACACTACGGGACACTATCGGACATCCGAGTAAAAATTTATTGCCGTTTGATTTTGCTCAGAGCTTGAATTCTGAATTTCGAGCGTCTCGATATACTACGGGAGACAATCGGACAGCCGGGGAAAAAGTTATTGCCGTATGATTTTGGTCAGAGCTTCAATTCTTAATTTCGAGCGTCTCGATATATTACGGGACACAATTGGACATCCGAGTAAAGAGTTATTGTCGTTAGATTTTGCTCAGAGCTTCTATTCTGAATTTCGAGCGTCTCGATATACTACTGGACACAATCGGACATCCGAGTAAAAAGTTATTGTCGTTTGAAATTGCTCAGAGCTTTCATTTTCAAATTCGAGCGTCTCGATATATTACGGGATTCATTCGGACATCCGAGTAAAAAGTTATTGTCGTTTGATTTTGCTCAAAGCTTCAATTCTGAATTTCGAGAGTCTCGATATACTACGGGACACAATCGGACATCTTGATAAAGAGTTATTGTCGTTAGATTATGCTCAGAGCTTCTATTCTGAATTTCGAGCGTCTCGATATACTACTGGACACAATCGGACATCCGAGGAAAAATTTATTGTCGTTTGAAATTGCTCAGAGCTTTCGTTTTCAAATACGAGCGTCTCGATATATTATGGGATTCATTCGGACATCCGAGTAAAAAGTTATTGTCATTTGATTTTGCTCAGAGCTTCTGTTCTAAATTTTGAGCATCTCGATAAACTACGGGATACAATCGGACATCCGAGTAAAAAGTTATTGTCGTTTGATTCGGCTTAGAGCTTCTGTTCTGAATTTCGAGCGTCTCGATATACTACTGGACACAATCGGACATCCGAGTAAAAAGTTATTGTCATTTGAAATTGCTCAGAGCTTTCGTTTTCAAATACGAGCGTCTCGATATATTACGGGATTCATTCGGGGATCTGAATTAAAAGTTATTGTCGTTTGATTCTGCTCAAAGCTTCAATTCTGAATTTCGAGCGTCTCGATATATTACGGGACACAATCGGGCATCCGGGTAAAGAGTTATTGTCGTTAGATTTTGCTCAGAGCTTCTATTCTGAATTTCGAGCGTCTCGATATACTACTGGACACAATCGGACATCCGAGTAAAAAGTTATTGTCGTTTGAAATTGCTCAGAGCTTTCGTTTTCAAATACGAGCATCTCGATATATTACGGGATTCATTCGGATATCCGAGAAAAATTTATTGTCGTTTGATTTTGCTCAAAGCTTCAATTCTGAATTTCGAGCGTCTCGATATACTACAGGACACAATCGGGCATCCGAGTAAAGAGTTATTGTCGTTAGATTTTGCTCAGAGCTTCTATTCTTTATTTCGTGCGTCTCGATATACTACTGGACACAATCGAACATCCGAGTAAAAAGTTATTGTCGTTTGAAATTGCTCAGAGCTTTCATTTTCAAATACGAGCGTCTTGATATATTACGGGATTCATTCGGACATCCGAGTAAAAACTTATTGTCATTTGATTTTGCTCAGAGCTTCTGTTCTAAATTTCGAGCGTCTCGATACACTACGGGATACAATCGGACATCTGAGTAAAAAGTTATTGTAGTTTGATTATGCTCAGAGCTTCTGTTCTGAATTTCGAGCGTCTCGATATATTACGGGATTCATTCGGACATCTTAGTAAAAAGTTATTGTCGTTTGATTTTGCTCAGAGCTTCAATTCTGAATTTCGAGCGTCTCGATATACATAGGGAGACAATCGGATAGCCGAGGAAAAAGTTATAGTCGATTGATTTTGCTCAGAGCTTGCGTTCTAAATTTCGAGCGTCTCGATATACTTCGGGACACAATCGGACATTCGAGTAAAGAGTTATTGCCGTTTGATTTTGCTCAGAACTTCAATTCTTAATTTCGAGCGTCTCGATATATTACGGGATTCATTCGGACATCCGAGTAAAAAGTTATTGTCATTTGATTTTGCTCACTGCTTCTGTTCTGAATTTCGAGCGTCTCGATACACTACGGGATACAATCGGACCTTCAAGTAAAAAGTTATTGTCGTTTCATTTTGCTCAGAGCTTCTATTCTGAATATTGAACGTCTCGATATAAAACGGGAGACAATCGGACATCCGAGTAAAAAGTTATTGCCATATGATTTTGCTTAGAGCTTTAATTCTGAATTTCGAGCGTCTCAATATATTACGGGACACAATTGGACATCCGAGTAAAGAGTTATTGTCGTTAGATTTTGCTCAGAGCTTCTATTCTGAATTTCGAGCGTCTCGATATACTACTGGACACAATCGGACATCCGAGTAAAAAGTTATTGTCGTTTGAAATTGCTCAGAGCTTTCGTTCTGAATTTCGAGCGTCTCGATACACTACGGGACACTATCGGACATCCGAGTAAAAATTTATTGCCGTTTGATTTTGCTCAGAGCTTGAATTCTGAATTTCGAGCGTCTCGATATACTACGGGAGACAATCGGACAGCCGGGGAAAAAGTTATTGCCGTATGATTTTGGTCAGAGCTTCAATTCTTAATTTCGAGCGTCTCGATATATTACGGGACACAATTGGACATCCGAGTAAAGAGTTATTGTCGTTAGATTTTGCTCAGAGCTTCTATTCTGAATTTCGAGCGTCTCGATATACTACTGGACACAATCGGACATCCGAGTAAAAAGTTATTGTCGTTTGAAATTGCTCAGAGCTTTCATTTTCAAATTCGAGCGTCTCGATATATTACGGGATTCATTCGGACATCCGAGTAAAAAGTTATTGTCGTTTGATTTTGCTCAAAGCTTCAATTCTGAATTTCGAGAGTCTCGATATACTACGGGACACAATCGGACATCTTGATAAAGAGTTATTGTCGTTAGATTATGCTCAGAGCTTCTATTCTGAATTTCGAGCGTCTCGATATACTACTGGACACAATCGGACATCCGAGGAAAAATTTATTGTCGTTTGAAATTGCTCAGAGCTTTCGTTTTCAAATACAAGCGTCTCGATATATTATGGGATTCATTCGGACATCCGAGTAAAAAGTTATTGTCATTTGATTTTGCTCAGAGCTTCTGTTCTAAATTTTGAGCATCTCGATAAACTACGGGATACAATCGGACATCCGAGTAAAAAGTTATTGTCGTTTGATTCGGCTTAGAGCTTCTGTTCTGAATTTCGAGCGTCTCGATATACTACTGGACACAATCGGACATCCGAGTAAAAAGTTATTGTCATTTGAAATTGCTCAGAGCTTTCGTTTTCAAATACGAGCGTCTCGATATATTACGGGATTCATTCGGGGATCTGAATTAAAAGTTATTGTCGTTTGATTCTGCTCAAAGCTTCAATTCTGAATTTCGAGCGTCTCGATATATTACGGGACACAATCGGGCATCCGGGTAAAGAGTTATTGTCGTTAGATTTTGCTCAGAGCTTCTATTCTGAATTTCGAGCGTCTCGATATACTACTGGACACAATCGGACATCCGAGTAAAAAGTTATTGTCGTTTGAAATTGCTCAGAGCTTTCGTTTTCAAATACGAGCATCTCGATATATTACGGGATTCATTCGGATATCCGAGAAAAAATTTATTGTCGTTTGATTTTGCTCAAAGCTTCAATTCTGAATTTCGAGCGTCTCGATATACTACAGGACACAATCGGGCATCCGAGTAAAGAGTTATTGTCGTTAGATTTTGCTCAGAGCTTCTATTCTTTATTTCGTGCGTCTCGATATACTACTGGACACAATCGAACATCCGAGTAAAAAGTTATTGTCGTTTGAAATTGCTCAGAGCTTCCGTCCTGAATATCGAGCGTCTCGATACACTACGGGAGACAATCGGACATCCGAGTAAAAAGTTATTGTCGTTTCGTTTTGCTCAGAGCTTCTGTTCTGAATTTCGTGCGTCTCGATACACTACGGGACACAATCGGACATCTGAGTAAAAAGTTATTGTCGTTTGATTCTGCTCAGAGCTTCTGTTCTTATTTTCGAGCGTCTCGATATATTACGGGATTCATTCGGACATCTGAGTAAAAAGTTATTGTCGTTTGATTTTTCTCAGAGCTTCCGTCCTGAATATCGAGCGTCTCGATACACTACGGGACACAATCGGACATTCGAGTAAAAAGTTATTGTCGTTTCGTTTTGCTCAGAGCTTTCGTTTTCAAATACGAGCGTTTCGATATATTACGGGATTCATTCGGACATCCGAGTAAAAAGTTATTGTCATTTGATTTTGCTCAGAGCTTCTGTTCTAAATTTTGAGCGTCTCGATACACTACGGGATACAATCGGACATCTGAGTAAAAAGTTATTGTCGTTTGATTCTGCTCAGAGCTTCTGTTCTTATTTTCGAGCGTCTCGATATATTACGGGATTCATTCGGACATCTGAGTAAAAAGTTATTGTCGTTTGATTTTTCTCAGAGCTTCCGTCCTGAATATCGAGCGTCTCGATACACTACGGGATACAATCGGACATCTGAGTAAAACGTTATTGTCGTTTGATTCTGCTTAGAGCTTCTGTTCTTAATTTCGAGTGTCTCGATATATTTCGGGATTCATTCGGACATCTGAGAAAAAAGTTATTGTCGTTTGATTTTTCTCAGAGCTTCCGTTCTGAATTTCGAGCGTCTCGATATACTACTGGACACAATCGGACATCCGAGTAAAGAGTTATTGTCGTTTGAAATTGCTCAGAGCTTTCGTTTTCAAATACGAGCGTTTCGATATATTACGGGATTCATTCGGACATCCGAGTAAAAAGTTATTGTCATTTGATTTTGCTCAGAGCTTCTGTTCTAAATTTTGAGCGTCTCGATACACTACGGGATACAATCGGACATCTGAGTAAAAAGTTATTGTCGTTTGATTCTGCTCAGAGCTTCTGTTCTTATTTTCGAGCGTCTCGATATATTACGGGATTCATTCGGACATCTGAGTAAAAAGTTATTGTCGTTTGATTTTCCTCAGAGCTTCCGTCCTGAATATCGAGCGTCTCGATACACTACGGGACACAATCGGACATTCGAGTAAAAAGTTATTGTCGTTTCGTTTTGCTCAGAGCTTCTGTTCTGAATTTCGTGCGTCTCGATACACTACGGGACACAATCGGACATTCGAGTAAAAAGTTATTGTCGTTTGATTTTACCTAGAGCTTACGTTCTGAATTTCGAGCGTCTCGATACACAACGGGAGACAATCGGAAAGCCTAGTAAAAAGTTATTGTTGTTTGATTTTGCTCAAAGCTTCAATTCTGAAATTCGAGCGTCTCGATATATTACGGGACACAATCGGGCATCCGGGTAAAGAGTTATTGTCGTTAGATTTTGCTCAGAGCTTCTATTCTGAATTTCGAGCGTCTCGATATACTACTGGACACAATCGGACATCCGAGTAAAAAGTTATTGTCGTTTGAAATTGCTCAGAGCTTTCGTTTTCAAATACGAGCATCTCGATATATTACGGGATTCATTCGGATATCCGCGAAAAAATTTATTGTCGTTTGATTTTGCTCAAAGCTTCAATTCTGAATTTCGAGCGTCTCGATATATTACGGGACACAATCGGACATCCGAGTAAAGAGTTATTGTCGTTAGATTTTGCTCAGAGCTTCTATTCTGAATTTCGAGCGTCTCGATATACTACTGGACACAATCGGACATCCGAGTAAAGAGTTATTGTCGTTTGAAATTGCTCAGAGCTTTCGTTTTCAAATACGAGCGTTTCGATATATTACGGGATTCATTCGGACATCCGAGTAAAAAGTTATTGTCATTTGATTTTGCTCAGAGCTTCTGTTCTAAATTTTGAGCGTCTCGATACACTACGGGATACAATCGGACATCTGAGTAAAAAGTTATTGTCGTTTGATTCTGCTCAGAGCTTCTGTTCTTATTTTCGAGCGTCTCGATATATTACGGGATTCATTCGGACATCTGAGTAAAAAGTTATTGTCGTTTGATTTTTCTCAGAGCTTCCGTCCTGAATATCGAGCGTCTCGATACACTACGGGACACAATCGGACATTCGAGTAAAAAGTTATTGTCGTTTCGTTTTGCTCAGAGCTTCTGTTCTGAATTTCGTGCGTCTCGATACACTACGGGACACAATCGGACATTCGAGTAAAAAGTTATTGTCGTTTGATTTTACCTAGAGCTTACGTTCTGAATTTCGAGCGTCTCGATACACAACGGGAGACAATCGGAAAGCCTAGTAAAAAGTTATTGTTGTTTGATTTTGCTCAAAGCTTCAATTCTGAAATTCGAGTGTCTCGCTATACTACGGGACACAATCGGACATCCGAGTAAAGAGTTATTGTCGTTAGATTTTGCTCAGAGCTTCTATTCTGAATTTTCAGCGTCTCGATATACTACTGGACACAATCGGACATCCGAGTAAAAAGTTATTGTCGTTTGAAATTGCTCAGAGCTTTCGTTTTCAAATACGAGCGTTTCGATATATTACGGGATTCATTCGGACATCCGAGTAAAAAGTTATTGTCATTTGATTTTGCTCAGAGCTTCTGTTCTAAATTTTGAGCGTCTCGATACACTACGGGATACAATCGGACATCTGAGTAAAAAGGTATTGTCGTTTGATTCTGCTCAGAGCTTCTGTTCTTAATTTCGAGCGTCTCGATATATTACGGGATTCATTCGGACATCTGAGAAAAAAGTTATTGTCGTTTGATTTTTCTCAGAGCTTCCATCCTGAATTTTGAGCGTCTCGATATACTTCGGGACAAAATCGGACATTCGAGTAAAAAGTTATTGTCGTTAGATTTTGGTCAGAGCTTCCGTTCTGAATTTCGAGCATCTCGATACACAACGGGAGAGAATCGGAAAGCCGAGTAAAAAGTTATTGTCGATTGATTTTGCTCAGAGCTTCTGTTCTGAATTTCGAGCGTCTCGATACACTACGGGATACAATCGGACATCTGAGTAAAACGTTATTGTCGTTTGATTCTGCTTAGAGCTTCTGTTCTTAATTTCGAGTGTCTCGATATATTTCGGGATTCATTCGGACATCTGAGAAAAAAGTTATTGTCGTTTGATTTTTCTCAGAGCTTCCGTTCTGAATTTCGAGCGTCTCGATATACTTCGGGACACAATCGGACATTCAAGTAAAAAGTTATTGTCGTTAGATTTTGCTCAGAGCTTCCATTCTAAATTCCGAGCGTCTCGATACACAACGGGAGAGAATCGGAAAGCCGAGTAAAAAGTTATTGTCGATTGATTTTGCTCAGAGCTTCTGTTCTGAATATCGAGCATCTCGATATACTACGAAACACAATCGGACATCCGAGTAAAAAGTTATTGCCGTTTGATTTAGCTCAGAGTTTCAATTTTGAATTTCGAGTGTCTCGATATACATAGGGAGACAATCGGACAGCCGAGGAAAAAGTTATTGTCGATTGATTTTGCTCAGAGCTTTTGTTCTGAATTTCGAGCGTCTCGATATACTACGAGACACAATCGGACATCCGAGTAAAAAGTTATTGTCATTTGATTTTGCTCAAAGCTTCCGTTCTGAATTTCCAGCGTCTCGATATACTTCGGGACACAATCGGACATTCGAGTAAAGAGTTATTGCCGTTTGATTTTGCTTAGAGCTTCAATTCTGAATTTCGAGCGTCTCGATATATTAAGGGATTCATTCGGACATCCGAGTAAAAAGTTATTGTCGTTTGATTTTGCTCAGAGCTTCTGCTCTGAATTTCGAGCGTCTCGATACTCTACGGGACACAATCGAACATTCGAGTAAAAATTTATTGTCGTTTTATTTTGCTCAGAGCTTCTATTCTGAATATTGAACGTCTCGATATAAAACGGGAGACAATCAGACATCCGAGTAAAAAGTTATTGTCGTTTGAAATTGCTGTGAGCTTCGTTGTCAAATACGAACGTCTCGATATATTACGGGATTTATTCGGAAATCCGAGTAAAAAGTTATTGTCATTTGATTTTGTTAAGAGGTTCTGTTCTGAATTTCAAGCGTCTCGATATACTACGGGACACAATCGGACATCCGAGTAAAAAGTTATTATCGTTTTATTTTCTCAGAGCATCTGTTCTGAATGTCGAGCGTCTCGATATACTACGAGACACAATCGGAAATCCGAGTAAAATGTTATTGTCGTTAGATTTTGCTCAGAGCTTCTATTCTGAATATCGAACGTCTCGATATACAACGGGAGACAATCGGACAGTCGAATAAAAATTTATTGTCGATTGATTTTTCTAAGAGCTTCTGTTCTGAATTTCGAGCGTGTCGATATACTACGGGACACAATCGGACATCCGAGTAAAAAGTTATTATCGTTTGATTTTGCTCAGAGCTTCTATTCTGAATTTCAAGCATCTCGATATACTACGGGATACAATCGGACATCCGAGTAAAAAGTTATTGTCGATTGATTTTTCTAAGAGCTTCTGTTCTGAATTTCGAGCGTCTCGATATACTACGGGACACAATCGTACATTCGAGTAAAAAGTTATTACCGTTTGATTTTGCTCAGAGCTTCTATTCTGAATTTCAAGTATCTTGATATACTACGGGACCCAATCGGACAACCGAGTAAAAAGTTATTGTCGATTGATTTTGCTAAGAGCTTCTGTTCTGAATTTCGAGCATCTCGATATACTACGGACACAATCGGACATCCGAGTAAAAAGTTATTATCGTTTTATTTTCTCAGAGCACCTGTTCTGAATTTCGAGCGTCTCGATATACTACGGGACACAATCGGACATCCGAGTAAAAAGTTATTGTCATTTGATTTTGCTCGGAGCTTTTGTTCTGTATTTCGAGCGTCTAGATATACTACGGGACACAATCGGACATCCGAGTAAAAAGTTATTGTCGTTTGAAATTGCTGTGAGCTTCGTTGTCAAATACGAGCGTCTCGATATATTACGGGATTCATTCGGACATTCGAGTAAAAAGTTATTGTCATTTGATTTTGCTCATAGCTTCTGTTCTGAATTTCGAGCGTCTCGATATACTACGGGACACAATCAGAAATCCGAGTAAAAAGTTATTGTCGTTAGATTTTGCTTAGAGCTTCTATTCTGAATATCGAACTTCTCGATATACAACGGGAGACAATCGGACAGCCGAGTTGTCGCAACCTACCCTTCGGCGGGAGGGCGACGCGAGACTCGCGGGATGCGTGTTCCACGAAAGGAATAGGCGCGGAGTCGCCACCAACGTTTATTTGAGGAAAACGTCGGAAAAACCGGAAAAGACGCGATCTACGAACTTTTAAGCGAAAGGTTCGGGAGTTGTATTTACGCACGGGGAAGGTATTAGCACCCCACACGCCCGTCCCAAGGGACGGCAGCCCTTAATCGAATGTGCAAACGTGACTTTGATTTTTATGTTCCCTTTTTATGTCTTTATATCCTTTATACCCTTTTTATATTTTTTTCTTTTTGTGGTCGACAAGGGTGTTTCCCTTTGCTCCTACGTATTCCTCAATTGGGATGAGAATATCAGACCTACGTAGTTCTTTCTTATCAAGTGATTCTTTTTTACTTAAAAGGTGATCATTTTAAGGTGTTGGACCTTGAAAATGATCCATTTTACTTAGTGAGAAATTGAAATGACAAACTTCAAAAACCTATTTTTGTGGACGAGCTTGATTAGGCGAGTTGATTTTAGCCTTAGTTTCACCTTAGTTATTAGTCAATTCAATTAAGAATGAGAAATCCCAAAGAGAAAATGTCCGATTGATTTTCCTCTTTATTTTACTAAAAGATGTTTTTTTGATTATTATATTATTTTTTATCTCTTTTTTTTATTTTCAACGTGGTTACGGCACGACCGAACGGTCGGAATTTATCTTAACCAAAGTTTACGGATCATACAATTCAAACGTTCGGTGGAAATTTATTTTATTTTTAAGTCAAGCGAGAAATGACTTAAGTAAAATGGCTTAAGCACGTCAACAGGGGGTATAAAAAGTAAATGAAATGAGAATAAAGATACACGAAACATAATGTGGACCACCATGGGTACATAGAATGAATCGAAAAGCTTGGTTCGAGGTACTTACCCGTTGAAGATCGAAGAACGATGAAGAACGAATGAAGAACGTCGAAGAACAGTTGAAACCTTTGCGAAATTCTTCACGGAAAACATTACAGAAACGTTTCGGAAGCGCCTCGGCTTAGATTTTCTTCACGGAAACAATTTTTCCAAGCAAATTCGAAAGAGAGAGAAGTGCCTAAGGGGCTGAACCATTTTCTTCTTCACTTCCTCCCCTATTTATAGCAAAATAGGGGAGGTGGTTGCCGCCCAGCTCGCCCAGGCGAGCCAGGTTGCTTCCTCCAGAAGCAACAGCCTTCTGGAGGAATATTCTGGAGGGCCCAAGTGGGCCTGGGTGCTATTTGCACCCCCATTTTTACTAAGTACACCTCCCTCTGCCTTTTTTGGTGATTCTTTTTTCGTAAAGTTACGGAAACTTACGAATTTCGTAACGATACTTGTTTTCTTTCCGTAATGTTACGGAACCTTGCGGATTACATAATAATCCCCTTTTTGACTTACGGAATGTTACGGAATCTCACTTAATTATGCAACGATGCTTCCATTTGATTTCCGGTGTGTCACGGAAACTTACGGATTGTGCATCAATATTTTTTTTGGTTTTCCGGCATGTCCTGGAATTTCACAAATTGCCTAATGATGGGTGCCAAGCACCTCACAAGGACCAAAGAAAGGTCGCATGACATCAACCAAAGGTCCCCGGACGAAATTAGGGTATGAAACGAGTAAAAAGTTATTGTCTATTGATTTTGCTCAGAGCTTCTGTTCTGAATTTCGAGCGTCTCGATATACTACGGGACACAATCAGACATCTGAGTAAAAAGTTATTGTCGTTTGCAATTGCTATGAGTTTCGTTTTCAAATACGAGCGTCTCGATATATTACGGGATTCATTCGGACATCCGAGTAAAAAGTTATTGTCATTTGATTTTGCTCAGAGCTTCTATTCTGAATTTCGAGTATCTCGATATACTACGGAACACAATCGAACATCCGAGTAAAAATTTATTATCGTT
Source organism: Glycine soja (assembly GCF_004193775.1). Lineage (NCBI taxonomy): Eukaryota > Viridiplantae > Streptophyta > Magnoliopsida > Fabales > Fabaceae > Glycine > Glycine soja. The sequence goes on from NW_021144236.1 coordinate 15,326, forward strand.
TGATTTTGCTCAGAGCCTCTATTCTGAATTTCAAGCATCTCGATATACTACGGGACACAATCGGTCAACCGAGTAAAAAGTTATTGTCGATTGATTTTTCTAATAGCTTCTATTCTGAATTTTGAGCGTGTCGATATACTACGGGACACAATCGGACATCCGAGTAAAAAGTTATTATCGTTTAATTTTGCTCAGAGCTTCTATTCTGAATTTCAAGTATCTTGATATACTACGGGACCCAATCGGACAACCGAAAAAAAAGTTATTGTCGAATTATTTTGCTAACAGCTTCTGTTCTGAATTTTGAGCGTCTCGATATACTACGGGACACAATCGGACATCCAAGTAAAAATTTATTATCGTTTTATTTTCTCAGAGCATCTGTTCAGAATTTCGAGCGTCTCGATATACTACGGGACACAATCGGATATCCGAGTAAAAAGTTATTGTCGTTTGATTTTGCTCAGAGCTTCTGTTTTGTATTTCGAGCGTCTAGATATACTACGGGACACAATCGGGCATCCGAGTAAAAATTTAATGTCGATTGATTTTGCTCAGAGCTTCTATTCTGTATTTCGAGCGTCTAGATATACTACTGGACACAATCGGACATCCGAGTAAAAACTTATTGTCGTATGATTTTGCTCAGAACTTTTGTTTTGAATTTCGAGCGTCTCGTTATACTGTGGGACACAATCAGACATCCGAGTAAAAAGTTATTGTCGTTTGAAATTGCTATGAGCTTCCGTTTTCAAATTCGATCGTCTCAATATATTACGAGATTCATTCGGACATCCGACTAAAAAGTTATTATCGTTTGATTTTGCTCAGAGCTTCTGTTCTGAATTTCGAGCGTCTGGATATACTACGAAACACAATCAGACATCCGAGTAAAAAGTTTTTATCGTTTGAAATTGCTATGAGCTTCGTTTTCAAATACGAGCGTCTCGATATATTACGGGATTCATTCGGACATCCGAGTAAAAAGTGATTGTCATTTGATTTTGCTCAGAGCTTCTGTTCTGAATTTCGAGCGTCTCGATATACTACGGGACACAATCGGACATCCGAGTAAAAAGTTATTATCGTTTGATTTTGCTCACAGCTTCTAATCTGAATTTCAAGCATCTCGATATACTACGGGACACAATCAGACGTCCGAGTAAAAAGTTATTGTCGTTTGAAATTGCTATGAGCTTCCGTTTTCAAATTCGAGCGTCTCGAAATTTTACGGGATTCATTAAGACATCCGAGTAAAAAGTTATTGTCATTTGATTTTGCTCAGAGCTTCTGTTCTGAATTTCGAGCGTCTGGATATATTACGGGACACAATCAGACATTAGAGTAAAAAGTTATTGTCGTTTGAAATTGCTATGAGCTTCGTTTTCAAATACGAGCGTCTCGATATATTACGGGATTCATTCGGACATCCGAGTAAAAAGTGATTGTCATTTCATTTTGCTCAGAGCTTCTGTTCTGAATTTCGAACGTCTCGATATACTACGGGACACAATCGGACATCCGAGTAAAAAGTTATTGTCGTCAAATTTTGCTAAGAGCTTCTATTCGGAATATCGAAAGTCTCGCTATACAATGGCAGACAATCGGACAGCCGAGTAAAAAGTTATTATCAATTGATTATGCTCAGAGCTTCTATTCTTAATTTCGAGCGTCTCGATATACTACGGGACACAATCGGACCTCCGAGTAGAAAGTTATTATCGTTTGATTTTGCTCAGAGCCTCTATTCTGAATTTCAAGCATCTCGATATACTACGGGACACAATCGAACAACCGAGTAAAAAGTTATTGTCGATTGATTTTTCTAAGAGCTTCTGTTCTGAATTTTGAGCGTCTCGATATACTACGGGACACAATCGGACATCCGAGTAAAAAGTTATTGTCGTTTGATTTTGCTCGGAGCTTCTGTTCTGTATTTCGAGCGTCTCGATATATTACGGGATTCATTCGGACATTCGAGTAAAAAGTTATTGTCATTTGATTTTGCTCAAAGCTTCTGTTCTGAATTTCGAGCGTCTCGATATACTACGGGACACAATCGGACAACCGAGTAAAAAGTTATTGTCGATTGATTTTGCTAAGAGCTTCTGTTCTGAAATTCGAGCGTCTCGATATACTATGGGACACAATCGGACATCCGAGTAAAAAGTTATTATCGTTTGATTTTGCTCAGAGCTTCTATTCTGAATTTCAAGCATCTCGATATACTACGGGACACAATCGGACATCCGAGTAAAAAGTTATTGTCGATTGATTTTGCTAAGAGCTTCTGTTCTGAATTTCGAGCGTCTAGATATACTACGGGACACAATCGGACATCCGAGTAAAAAGTTATTGTCGTTTGATTTTGCTCGGAGCTTCTGTTCTGTATTTCGAGCGTCTCGATATATTACGGGATTCATTCGGACATTGGAGTAAAAAGTTATTGTCATTTGATTTTGCTCAGAGCTTCTGTTTTGAATTTCGAGCGTCTCGATATACTACGGGACACAATGAGAAATCCGAGTAAAAAGTTATTGTCGTTAGATTTTGCTTAGAGCTTCTATTCTGAATATCGAACTTCTCGATATACAACGGGATACAATCGGACAGCCGAGTAAAAAGTTATTGTCAATTTATTTTGCTCAGAGCTTCTGTTCTGAATTTCGAGCGTCTCGATATACTACGAGACACAATTGGACATCCGAGTAAATAGTTATTATCGTTTGATTTTGCTCACAGCTTCTATTCTGAATTTCAAGCATCTCGATATACTACGGGACACAATCAGACATTCGAGTAAAAAGTTATTGTCGTTTGATTTTGCTATCAGCTTCGTTTTCAAATACGAGCGTTTCGATATATTACGGGAATTCATTCGGACATCCGAGTAAAAAGTTATTGTCATTTGATTTTGCTCAAAGCTTCTGTTCTGAATTTCGAGCGTCTCGATATACTACGGGACACAATCGGACATCCGAGTAAAAAGTTATTGTCGTTAGATTTTGCTCAGAGCTTCTATTCTGAATATCGAACGTCTAGATATAAACCGGGAGACAATCGAACAGCCGAGTAAAAAGTTATTGTCGATTTATTTTGCTCAGAGCTTCTGTTCTGAATTTCGAGCGTCTCGATATACTACGGGACACAATCGGACATCCGAGTAAAAAGTTATTATCGTTTGATTTTGCTCAAAGCCTCTATTCTGAATTTCAAGCATCTCGATATACTACGGGACACAATCGGACAACTGAGTAAAAAGTTATTGTCGATTAATTTTTCTAAGAGCTTCTGTTCTGAATTTCGAGTGTCTCGATATACTACGGGACACAATCGGACATCCGAGTAAAAAGTTATTATCGTTTGATTTTGCTCAGAGCCTCTATTCCGATTTTGAGGCATCTCGATATACTACGGGACACAATCGGACAACCGAGTAAAAAGTTATTGTCGATTGATTTTTCTAAGAGCTTCTGTTCTGAATTTCGAGCGTCTCGATATACTACGGGACACAATCGGACATCCGAGTAAAAAGTTATTATCGTTTGATTTTGCTCACAGCTTCTGTTCTGAATTTCGAGCATCTCGATATACTGCGGGACACAATCGGACATCCGAGTAAAAAGTTATTGTCGTTTGATTTTGCTCAGAGCTTCTGTTCTGTATTTCGAGCGTCTAGATATACTGCGGGACACAATCGGACATCCGAGTAAAAAGTTATTATCGTATGATTTTGCTCAGAGCTTCTATTCTGAATTTCAAGCATCTCGATATACTACGGGACACAATCGGACATCCGTGTAAAAAGTTATTATCGTTTGATTTCGCTCAGAGCCTCTATTATGAATTTCAAGCATCTCGATATACTACGGGACACAATCGGACAACCGAGTAAAAAGTTATTGTCGATTGATTTTTCTAAGAGCTTCTGTTCTGAATTTCGAGCGTCTCGATATACTACGGGACACAATCGGACATACGAGTAAAAAGTTATTATCGTTTGATTTTGCTCAAAGCTTCTATTCTGAATTTCAAGCATCTCGATATACTACGGGACACAATCGAACATCCGAGCAAAAAGTTATTATCGTTTGATTTTGCTCACAGCTTCTATTCTGAATTTCAAGCATCTCGATATACTACGGGACACAATCGGACAACCGAGTAAAAAGTTATTGTCGATTGATTTTGCTCAGAGCTTCTGTTCTGAATTTCAAGCGTCTCTATATACTACGGGACACAATCAGACATCCGAGTAAAAAGTTATTGTCGTTTAATTTTGTCAGAGCATCTGTTCTGAATGTCGAGCGTCTTGGTATACTACGGGACACAATCGGACATCCGTGTAAAAAGTTATTGTCGTTTGATTTTGCTCAGAGCTTCTGTTCTGTATTTCGAGCGTCTAGATATACTACGGGACACAATCGGACATCCGAGTTAAAAGTTATTGTCGTATGATTTTGCTCAGAGCTTTCGTTTTGAATTTCGAGCGTCTCGTTATACTATGGGACACAATCAGACATCCGAGTAAAAAGTTATTGTCGTTTGAAATTGCTATGAGCATCGTTGTCAAATACGAGCGTCTCGATATATTACGGGATTCATTCGGACATCCGAGTAAAAAGTGATTGTCATTTGATTTTGCTCAGAGCTTCTATTCTGAATTTCGAGCGTCTCGATATACTACGGGACACAATCGGACATCCGAGTAAAAAGTTATTGTCGTTAGATTTTGCTCAGAGCTTCTATTCTGAATATCGAACGTCTCGATATAAACCGGGAGACAATCGGACAGCCGAGTAAAAAGTTATTATCGATTTATTTTGCTCAGAGCTTCTGTTCTAAATTTCGAGCGTCTCGATATACTACGGGACACAATCGGACATCCGAGTAAAAAGTTATTATCGTTTGATTTTGCTCAAAGCCTCTATTATGAATTTCAAGCATCTCGATATACTACGGGACACAATCGGACAACCGAGTAAAAAGTTAATGTCGATTAATTTTTCTAAGAGCTTCTGTTCTGAATTTCGAGCGTCTCGATATACTACGGGACACAATCGGACATCCGAGTAAAAAGTTATTATCGTTTGATTTTGCTCAGAGCTTCTATTCTGAATTTCAAGCATCTCGATATACTACGGGACACAATCGGACATCCGAGTAAAAAGTTATTATCGTTTGATTTTGCTCACAGCTTCTATTCTCAATTTCAAGCATCTCGATATACTACGGGACATAATCGGACAACCGAGTAAAAAGTTATTGTCGATTGATTTTGCTCAGAGCTTCTGTTCTGTATTTCGAGCGTCTACATATACTACTGGACACAATCGGACATCCGAGTAAAAAGTTATTGTCGTATGATTTCGCTCAGAACTTTTGTTTTAAATTTCGAGCGTCTCGTTATACTGTGGGACACAATCAGACATCCGAGTAAAAAGTTATTGTCGTTTGAAATTGCTATGAGCTTCGTTTTCAATTCGAGCGTCTCGATATATTACGGGACATCAATCGGACATCCGAGTAAAAAGTTATTATC
>NW_021144237.1:0-21136 GCF_004193775.1 Glycine soja
AGAGCTTCCGTATTCAATTTCGAGCGTCTCGATATATTACGGACTCAATCAGACATCCGAGTAAAAAGTTATTGTCGTTTGAATTTGCTCAGAGCTTCAACATTCAATTTCGAGCGTGTCGATATATTACGGGACTCAATCAGACATCCGAGTAAAAAGTTATTGTCGTTTGAATTTGCTCAGAGCTTCCGTATTCAATTTCGAGCGTGTCGATATATTACAAGACTCAATCCGACATCCGAGTAAAAACTTATTGTCGTTTGAATTTGCTCAGAGCATCAACATTCAATTTCGAGCGTCTTGATATATTACGGGACTCAATCAGACATCCGAGTTAAAAGTTATTGTCGTTTGAATTTGCTCAGAGCTTCAACATTCAATTTCTAGGGTCTCGACATATTACGGGACTCAATCAGACATCCGAGTTAAAAGTTATTGTCGTTTGAATTTGCCTAGAGTTTCCGTATTCAATTTCGAGGGTCTCGACATATTACGAGACTCAATCAGACATCCGAGTAAAAAGTTATTGTCGTTTGAATTTGCTCAGAGCTTCAACATTCAATTTCGAGCGTCTCGATATATTACGGGACTCAATCAGACATCCGAGTAAAAAGTTATTGTCGTTTGAATTTGCTCAGAGCTTTCGTATTAATTTTTGAGCGTCTCGATATATTACGGGACTCAATCAGACATCCGAGTTAAAAGTTATTGTCGTTTGAATTTGCTCAGAGCTTCAACATTCAATTTCTAGGGTCTCGATATATTACGGGACTCAATCAGACATCCGAGTTAAAAGTTATTGTCGTTTGAATTTGCTCAGAGCTTCAACATTCAATTTCTAGGGTCTCGACATATTACGGGACTCAATCAGACATCCGAGTTAAAAGTTATTGTCGTTTGAATTTGCTCAGAGTTTCCGTATTCAATTTCGAGGGTCTCGACATATTACGAGACTCAATCAGACATCCGAGTAAAAAGTTATTGTCGTTTGAATTTGCTCAGAGCTTCCGTATTAATTTGCGAGCGTCTCGATATATTACGAGACTTAATCAGACATCCGAGTAAAAAGTTATTGTCGTTTGAATTTGCTCAGAGCATCAACATTCAATTTCGAGCGTGTCGATATATTACGGGACTCAATCAGACATCCGAGTAAAAAGTTATTGTCGTTTGAATTTGCTCAGAGCTTCCGTATTAATTTTCGAGCGTCTCGATATATTACGGGACTCAATCAGACATCCGAGTAAAAAGTTATTGTCGTTTGAATTTGCTCAGAGCATCAACATTCAATTTCGAGCGTCTTGATATATTACGGGACTCAATCAGACATCCGAGTTAAAAGTTATTGTCGTTTGAATTTGCTCAGAGCTTCAACATTCAATTTCTAGGGTCTCGACATATTACGGGACTCAATCAGACATCCGAGTTAAAAGTTATTGTCGTTTGAATTTGCCCAGAGCTTCCGTATTCAATTTCGAGGGTCTCGACATATTACGAGACTCAATCAGACATCCGAGTAAAAAGTTATTGTCGTTTGAATTTGCTCAGAGCTTCCGTATTAATTTTCGAGCGTCTCGATATATTACGGGACTCAATCAGACATCCGAGTAAAAAGTTATTGTCGTTTGAATTTGCTCAGAGCTTCCGTATTCAATTTCGAGCGTCTCGATATATTACGAGACTAATCAGACATCCGAGTAAAAAGTTATTGTCGTTTGAATTTGCTCAGAGCTTCAACATTCAATTTCGAGCGTGTCGATATATTACGGGACTCAATCAGACATCCGAGTAAAAAGTTATTGTCGTTTGAATTTGCTCAGAGCTTCCGTATTCAATTTCGAGCGTTCGATATATTACGAGACTCAATCAGACATCCGAGTAAAAAGTTATTGTCGTTTGAATTTGCTCAGAGCATCAACATTCAATTTCGAGCGTCTTGATATATTACGGGACTCAATCAGACATCCGAGTTAAAAGTTATTGTCGTTTGAATTTGCTCAGAGCTTCAACATTCAATTTCTAGGGTCTCGACATATTACGGGACTCAATCAGACATCCGAGTTAAAAGTTATTGTCGTTTGAATTTGCCTAGAGTTTCCGTATTCAATTTCGAGGGTCTCGACATATTACGAGACTCAATCAGACATCCGAGTAAAAAGTTATTGTCGTTTGAATTTGCTCAGAGCTTCCGTATTAATTTTCGAGCGTCTCGATATATTACGGGACTCAGTCAGACATCCGAGTAAAAAGTTATTGTCGTTTGAATTTGCTCAGAGCTTCCGTATTCAATTTCGAGCGTCTCGATATATTACGAGACTTAATCAGACATCCGAGTAAAAAGTTATTGTCGTTTGAATTTGCTCAGAGCATCAACATTCAATTTCGAGCGTGTCGATATATTACGGGACTCAATCAGACATCCGAGTAAAAAGTTATTGTCGTTTGAATTTGCTCAGAGCTTCCGTATTCAATTTCGAGCGTCTCGATATATTACGGGACTCAATCAGACATCCGAGTTAAAAGTTATTGTCGTTTGAATTTGCTCAGAGCTTCAACATTCAATTTCTAGGGTCTCGACATATTACGGGACTCAATCAGACATCCGAGTTAAAAGTTATTGTCGTTTGAATTTGCCTAGAGTTTCCGTATTCAATTTCGAGGGTCTCGACATATTACGAGACTCAATCAGACATCCGAGTAAAAAGTTATTGTCGTTTGAATTTGCTCAGAGCTTCCGTATTAATTTTCGAGCGTCTCGATATATTACGGGACTCAGTCAGACATCCGAGTAAAAAGTTATTGTCGTTTGAATTTGCTCCGACCATCAACATTCAATTTCGAGCGTCTCGATATATTACGGGACTCAATCAGACATCCGAGTTAAAAGTTATTGTCGTTTGAATTTGCTCAGAGCTTCAACATTCAATTTCTAGGGTCTCGACATATTACGGGACTCAATCAGACATCCGAGTAAAAAGTTATTGTCGTTTGAATTTGCTCAGAGCTTCAGCATTCAATTTTGAGCGTCTGATATATTACGGGACTCAATCAGACATCCGAGTAAAAAGTTATTGTCGTTTGAATTTGCTCAGAGCTTCCGTATTCAATTTCGAGCGTCTCGATATATTACGAGACTCAATCGACATCCGAGTAAAAAGTTATTGTCGTTTGAATTTGCTCAGAGCATCAACATTCAATTTCGAGCGTCTTGATATATTACGGGACTCAATCAGACATCCGAGTTAAAAGTTATTGTCGTTTGAATTTGCTCAGAGCTTCAACATTCAATTTCTAGGGTCTCGACATATTACGGGACTCAATCAGACATCCGAGTAAAAAGTTATTGTCGTTTGAATTTGCTCAGAGTTTCCGTATTCAATTTCGAGGGTCTCGACATATTACGAGACTCAATCAGACATCCGAGTAAAAAGTTATTGTCGTTTGAATTTGCTCAGAGCTTCCGTATTAATTTTCGAGCGTCTCGATATATTACGGGACTCAGTTAGACATCCGAGTAAAAAGTTATTGTCGTTTGAATTTGCTCAGAGCTTCCGTATTCAATTTCGAGCGTCTCGATATATTACGCGACTTAATCAGACATCCGAGTAAAAAGTTATTGTCGTTTGAATTTGCTCAGAGCATCAACATTCAATTTCGAGCGTGTCGATATATTACGGGACTCAATCAGACATCCGAGTAAAAAGTTATTGTCGTTTGAATTTGCTCAGAGCTTCCGTATTAATTTTCGAGCGTCTCGATATATTACGGGACTCAATCAGACATCCGAGTTAAAAGTTATTGTCGTTTGAATTTGCTCAGAGCTTCAACATTCAATTTCGAGGGTCTCGACATATTACGGGACTCAATCAGACATCCGAGTAAAAAGTTATTGTCGTTTGAATTTGCTCAGAGCTTCAACATTCAATTTCGAGCGTCTCGATATATTACGGGACTCAATCAGACATCCGAGTAAAAAGTTATTGTCGTTTGAATTTGCTCAGAGCTTCCGTATTCAATTTCGAGCGTCTCGATATATTACGAGACTCAATCAGACATCCGAGTAAAAATTATTGTCGTTTGAATTTGCTCAGAGCATCAACATTCAATTTCGAGCGTCTGATATATTACGGGACTCAATCAGACATCCGAGTAAAAGTTATTGTCGTTTGAATTTGCTCAGAGCTTCAACATTCAATTTCTAGGGTCTCGACATATTACGGGACTCAATCAGACATCCGAGTTAAAAGTTATTGTCGTTTGAATTTGCTCAGAGTTTCCGTATTCAATTTCGAGGGTCTCGACATATTACGAGACTCAATCAGACATCCGAGTAAAAAGTTATTGTCGTTTGAATTTGCTCAGAGCTTCCGTATTAATTTTCGAGCGTCTCGATATATTACGGGACTCAGTCAGACATCCGAGTAAAAAGTTATTGTCGTTTGAATTTGCTCAGAGCTTCCGTATTCAATTTCGAGCGTCTCGATATATTACGAGACTTAATCAGACATCCGAGTAAAAAGTTATTGTCGTTTGAATTTGCTCAGAGCATCAACATTCAATTTCGAGCGTGTCGATATATTACGGGACTCAATCAGACATCCGAGTAAAAAGTTATTGTCGTTTGAATTTGCTCAGAGCATCAACATTCAATTTCGAGCGTCTCGATATATTACGGGACTCAATCAGACATCCGAGTTAAAAGTTATTGTCGTTTGAATTTGCTCAGAGCTTCAACATTCAATTTCGAGGGTCTCGACATATTACGGGACTCAATCAGACATCCGAGTAAAAAGTTATTGTCGTTTGAATTTGCTCAGAGCTTCAACATTCAATTTCGAGCGTCTCGATATATTACGGGACTCAATCAGACATCCGAGTAAAAAGTTATTGTCGTTTGAATTTGCTCAGAGCTTCACATTCAATTTCGAGGGTCTCGATATATTACGGGACTCAATCAGACATCCGAGTAAAAAGTTATTGTCGTTTGAATTTGCTCAGAGCTTCACATTCAATTTCGAGCGTCTCGATATATTACGGGACTCAATCAGACATCCGAGTAAAAAGTTATTGTCGTTTGAATTTGCTCAGAGTTCCATTCAATTTCGAGGGTCTCGACATATTACGGACTCAATCAGACATCCGAGTAAAAAGTTATTGTCGTTTGAATTTGCTCAGAGCTTCCGTATTAATTTCGAGCGTCTCGATATATTACGGGACTCATCAGACATCCGAGTAAAAGTTATTGTCGTTTGAATTTGCTCAGAGCTTCAACATTCAATTTCGAGCGTCTCGATATATTACGGGACTCAATCAGACATCCGAGTAAAAAGTTATTGTCGTTTGAATTTGCTCAGAGCTTCCGTATTCAATTTCGAGCGTCTCGATATATTACGAGACTCAATCAGACATCCGAGTAAAAAGTTATTGTCGTTTGAATTTGCTCAGAGCATCAACATTCAATTTCGAGCGTCTCGATATATTACGGGACTCAATCAGACATCCGAGTTAAAAGTTATTGTCGTTTGAATTTGCTCAGAGCTTCACATTCAATTTCGAGGGTCTCGACATATTACGGGACTCAATCAGACATCCGAGTAAAAGTTATTGTCGTTTGAATTTGCTCAGAGCTTCCATTCAATTTCGAGGGTCTCGACATATTACGGGACTCAATCAGACATCCGAGTAAAAAGTTATTGTCGTTTGAATTTGCTCAGAGCTTCCGTATTCAATTTCGAGCGTCTCGATATATTACGGGACTCAATCAGACATCCGAGTAAAAAGTTATTGTCGTTTGAATTTGCTCAGAGCTTCCGTATTCAATTTCGAGCGTCTCGATATATTACGGGACTCAATCAGACATCCGAGTAAAAAGTTATTGTCGTTTGAATTTGCTCAGAGCTTCACATTCAATTTCGAGCGTCTCGATATATTACGGGACTCAATCAGACATCCGAGTAAAAAGTTATTGTCGTTTGAATTTGCTCAGAGCTTCACATTCAATTTCGAGCGTCTCGATATATTACGGGACTCAATCAGACATCCGAGTAAAAAGTTATTGTCGTTTGAATTTGCTCAGAGCTTCACATTCAATTTCGAGCGTCTCGATATATTACGGGACTCAATCAGACATCCGAGTAAAAAGTTATTGTCGTTTGAATTTGCTCAGAGCTTCCGTATTCAATTTCGAGCGTCTCGATATATTACGGACTCAATCAGACATCCGAGTAAAAAGTTATTGTCGTTTGAATTTGCTCAGAGCTTCACATTCAATTTCGAGGGTCTCGATATATTACGGGACTCAATCAGACATCCGAGTAAAAAGTTATTGTCGTTTGAATTTGCTCAGAGCTTCACATTCAATTTTGAGCGTCTCGATATATTACGGGACTCAATCAGACATCCGAGTAAAAAGTTATTGTCGTTTGAATTTGCTCAGAGTTCCGTATTCAATTTCGAGGGTCTCGACATATTACGAGACTCAATCAGACATCCGAGTAAAAAGTTATTGTCGTTTGAATTTGCTCAGAGCTTCCGTATTAATTTCGAGCGTCTCGATATATTACGGGACTCATCAGACATCCGAGTAAAAAGTTATTGTCGTTTGAATTTGCTCAGAGCTTCCATTCAATTTCGAGCGTCTCGATATATTACGGACTCAATCAGACATCCGAGTAAAAAGTTATTGTCGTTTGAATTTGCTCAGAGCTTCCATTCAATTTCGAGCGTCTCGATATATTACGGACTCAATCAGACATCCGAGTAAAAAGTTATTGTCGTTTGAATTTGCTCAGAGCTTCACATTCAATTTCGAGCGTCTCGATATATTACGGGACTCAATCAGACATCCGAGTAAAAGTTATTGTCGTTTGAATTTGCTCAGAGCTTCAACATTCAATTTCGAGGGTCTCGACATATTACGGGACTCAATCAGACATCCGAGTAAAAAGTTATTGTCGTTTGAATTTGCTCAGAGTTTCCGTATTCAATTTCGAGGGTCTCGACATATTACGAGACTCAATCAGACATCCGAGTAAAAAGTTATTGTCGTTTGAATTTGCTCAGAGCTTCCATTCAATTTCGAGCGTCTCGATATATTACGGGACTCAATCAGACATCCGAGTAAAAAGTTATTGTCGTTTGAATTTGCTCAGAGCTTCCATTCAATTTCGAGCGTCTCGATATATTACGGGACTCAATCAGACATCCGAGTAAAAAGTTATTGTCGTTTGAATTTGCTCAGAGCTTCCGTATTCAATTTCGAGCGTCTCGATATATTACGGACTCAATCAGACATCCGAGTAAAAAGTTATTGTCGTTTGAATTTGCTCAGAGCATCAACATTCAATTTCGAGCGTCTCGATATATTACGGGACTCAATCAGACATCCGAGTTAAAAGTTATTGTCGTTTGAATTTGCTCAGAGCTTCAACATTCAATTTCTAGGTCTCGACATATTACGGGACTCAATCAGACATCCGAGTAAAAGTTATTGTCGTTTGAATTTGCCTAGAGTTCCGTATTCAATTTCGAGGGTCTCGACATATTACGAGACTCAATCAGACATCCGAGTAAAAAGTTATTGTCGTTTGAATTTGCTCAGAGCTTCCGTATTAATTTCGAGCGTCTCGATATATTACGGGACTCAGTCAGACATCCGAGTAAAAAGTTATTGTCGTTTGAATTTGCTCAGAGCTTCCGTATTCAATTTCGAGCGTCTCGATATATTACGGACTCAATCAGACATCCGAGTAAAAAGTTATTGTCGTTTGAATTTGCTCAGAGCTTCAACATTCAATTTCGAGCGTCTCGATATATTACGGGACTCAATCAGACATCCGAGTAAAAAGTTATTGTCGTTTGAATTTGCTCAGAGCTTCCATTCAATTTCGAGCGTCTCGATATATTACGGGACTCAATCAGACATCCGAGTAAAAAGTTATTGTCGTTTGAATTTGCTCAGAGCTTCACATTCAATTTCGAGGGTCTCGATATATTACGGGACTCAATCAGACATCCGAGTAAAAAGTTATTGTCGTTTGAATTTGCTCAGAGCTTCACATTCAATTTCGAGCGTCTCGATATATTACGGGACTCAATCAGACATCCGAGTAAAAAGTTATTGTCGTTTGAATTTGCTCAGAGCTTCCGTATTCAATTTCGAGGGTCTCGAATATTACGAGACTCAATCAGACATCCGAGTAAAAAGTTATTGTCGTTTGAATTTGCTCAGAGCTTCCGTATTAATTTCGAGCGTCTCGATATATTACGGGACTCAATCAGACATCCGAGTAAAAAGTTATTGTCGTTTGAATTTGCTCAGAGCTTCAACATTCAATTTCGAGCGTCTCGATATATTACGGGACTCAATCAGACATCCGAGTAAAAAGTTATTGTCGTTTGAATTTGCTCAGAGCTTCCGTATTCAATTTCGAGCGTCTCGATATATTACGAGACTCAATCAGACATCCGAGTAAAAAGTTATTGTCGTTTGAATTTGCTCAGAGCATCAACATTCAATTTCGAGCGTCTTGATATATTACGGGACTCAATCAGACATCCGAGTTAAAAGTTATTGTCGTTTGAATTTGCTCAGAGCTTCAACATTCAATTTCTAGGGTCTCGACATATTACGGGACTCAATCAGACATCCGAGTTAAAAGTTATTGTCGTTTGAATTTGCCTAGAGTTTCCGTATTCAATTTCGAGGGTCTCGACATATTACGAGACTCAATCAGACATCCGAGTAAAAAGTTATTGTCGTTTGAATTTGCTCAGAGCTTCCGTATTAATTTTCGAGCGTCTCGATATATTACGGGACTCAGTCAGACATCCGAGTAAAAAGTTATTGTCGTTTGAATTTGCTCAGAGCTTCCGTATTCAATTTCGAGCGTCTCGATATATTACGAGACTAATCAGACATCCGAGTAAAAAGTTATTGTCGTTTGAATTTGCTCAGAGCATCAACATTCAATTTCGAGCGTGTCGATATATTACGGGACTCAATCAGACATCCGAGTAAAAAGTTATTGTCGTTTGAATTTGCTCAGAGCTTCCGTATTCAATTTCGAGCGTCTCGATATATTACGAGACTTAATCAGACATCCGAGTAAAAAGTTATTGTCGTTTGAATTTGCTCAGAGCATCAACATTCAATTTCGAGCGTCTGATATATTACGGGACTCAATCAGACATCCGAGTGAAAAGTTATTGTCGTTTGAATTTGCTCAGAGCTTCAACATTCAATTTCTAGGGTCTCGATATATTACGGGACTCAATCAGACATCCGAGTAAAAAGTTATTGTCGTTTGAATTTGCTCAGAGTTTCCGTATTCAATTTCGAGGGTCTCGACATATTACGAGACTCAATCAGACATCCGAGTAAAAAGTTATTGTCGTTTGAATTTGCTCAGAGCTTCCGTATTAATTTTCGAGCGTCTCGATATATTACGGGACTCAGTCAGACATCCGAGTAAAAAGTTATTGTCGTTTGAATTTGCTCAGAGCTTCCGTATTCAATTTCGAGCGTCTCGATATATTACGGACTTAATCAGACATCCGAGTAAAAAGTTATTGTCGTTTGAATTTGCTCAGAGCATCACATTCAATTTCGAGCGTGTCGATATATTACGGGACTCAATCAGACATCCGAGTAAAAAGTTATTGTCGTTTGAATTTGCTCAGAGCTTCCGTATTAATTTCGAGCGTCTCGATATATTACGGGACTCAATCAGACATCCGAGTAAAAGTTATTGTCGTTTGAATTTGCTCAGAGCTTCAACATTCAATTTCGAGGGTCTCGAATATTACGGGACTCAATCAGACATCCGAGTAAAAAGTTATTGTCGTTTGAATTTGCTCAGAGCTTCACATTCAATTTCGAGCGTCTCGATATATTACGGGACTCAATCAGACATCCGAGTAAAAAGTTATTGTCGTTTGAATTTGCTCAGAGCTTCAACATTCAATTTCGAGGGTCTCGATATATTACGGGACTCAATCAGACATCGAGTAAAAAGTTATTGTCGTTTGAATTTGCTCAGAGCTCACATTCAATTTCGAGCGTCTCGATATATTACGGGACTCAATCAGACATCCGAGTAAAAGTTATTGTCGTTTGAATTTGCTCAGAGCATCAACATTCAATTTCGAGCGTCTCGATATATTACGGGACTCAATCAGACATCCGAGTAAAAAGTTATTGTCGTTTGAATTTGCTCAGAGCTTCAACATTCAATTTTGAGCGTCTCGATATATTACGGGACTCAATCAGACATCCGAGTAAAAAGTTATTGTCGTTTGAATTTGCTCAGAGCTTCCGTATTCAATTTCGAGCGTCTCGATATATTACGAGACTTAATCAGACATCCGAGTAAAAAGTTATTGTCGTTTGAATTTGCTCAGAGCTTCAACATTCAATTTCGAGCGTGTCGATATATTACGGGACTCAATCAGACATCCGAGTAAAAAGTTATTGTCGTTTGAATTTGCTCAGAGCTTCCGTATTCAATTTCGAGCGTCTCGATATATTACGGGACTCAATCAGACATCCGAGTAAAAAGTTATTGTCGTTTGAATTTGCTCAGAGCTTCAACATTCAATTTCGAGCGTCTCGATATATTACGGGACTCAATCAGACATCCGAGTAAAAAGTTATTGTCGTTTGAATTTGCTCAGAGCTTCCGTATTAATTTCGAGCGTCTCGATATATTACGGGACTCATCAGACATCCGAGTAAAAAGTTATTGTCGTTTGAATTTGCTCAGAGCATCAACATTCAATTTCGAGCGTCTCGATATATTACGGGACTCAATCAGACATCCGAGTAAAAAGTTATTGTCGTTTGAATTTGCTCAGAGCTTCACATTCAATTTCGAGGGTCTCGACATATTACGGGACTCAATCAGACATCCGAGTAAAAAGTTATTGTCTTTTGAATTTGCTCAGAGCTTCAGCATTCAATTTTGAGCGTCTCGATATATTACGGGACTCAATCAGACATCCGAGTAAAAAGTTATTGTCGTTTGAATTTGCTCAGAGTTTCCGTATTCAATTTCGAGGGCTCGACATATTACGAGACTCAATCAGACATCCGAGTAAAAAGTTATTGTCGTTTGAATTTGCTCAGAGCTTCCGTATTAATTTTCGAGCGTCTCGATATATTACGGGACTCAGTCAGACATCCGAGTAAAAAGTTATTGTCGTTTGAATTTGCTCAGAGCTTCCGTATTCAATTTCGAGCGTCTCGATATATTACGAGACTTAATCAGACATCCGAGTAAAAAGTTATTGTCGTTTGAATTTGCTCAGAGCATCAACATTCAATTTCGAGCGTGTCGATATATTACGGGACTCAATCAGACATCCGAGTAAAAAGTTATTGTCGTTTGAATTTGCTCAGAGCTTCCGTATTCAATTTCGAGCGTCTCGATATATTACGAGACTTAATCAGACATCCGAGTAAAAAGTTATTGTCGTTTGAATTTGCTCAGAGCTTCAACATTCAATTTCGAGCGTCTCGATATATTACGGACTCAATCAGACATCCGAGTAAAAAGTTATTGTCGTTTGAATTTGCTCAGACATCAACATTCAATTTCGAGCGTCTCGATATATTACGGGACTCAATCAGACATCCGAGTAAAAGTTATTGTCGTTTGAATTTGCTCAGAGCTTCAGCATTCAATTTTGAGCGTCTGATATATTACGGGACTCAATCAGACATCCGAGAAAAAAGTTATTGTCGTTTGAATTTGCTCAAGCTTCACATTCAATTTCGAGGGTCTCGATATATTACGGGACTCAATCAGACATCCGAGTAAAAAGTTATTGTCGTTTGAATTTGCTCAGAGCATCAACATTCAATTTCGAGCGTGTCGATATATTACGGGACTCAGTCAGACATCCGAGTTAAAATTTATTGTCGTTTGAATTTGCTCCGACCATCAACATTCAATTTCGAGCGTCTCGATATATTACGGGACTCAATCAGACATCCGAGTAAAAAGTTATTGTCGTTTGAATTTGCTCAGAGCTTCAACATTCAATTTTGAGCGTCTCGATATATTACGGGACTCAATCAGACATCCGAGTAAAAAGTTATTGTCGTTTGAATTTGCTCAGAGCTTCCGTATTCAATTTCGAGGTCTCGAATATTACGGACTCAATCAGACATCCGAGTAAAAGTTATTGTCGTTTGAATTTGCTCAGAGCTTCCATTCAATTTCGAGCGTCTCGATATATTACGGGACTCAATCAGACATCCGAGTAAAAGTTATTGTCGTTTGAATTTGCTCAGAGCTTCACATTCAATTTCGAGCGTCTCGATATATTACGGGACTCAATCAGACATCCGAGTAAAAAGTTATTGTCGTTTGAATTTGCTCAAAGCTTCAACATTCAATTTCGAGGGTCTCGATATATTACGGGACTCAATCAGACATCCGAGTAAAAAGTTATTGTCTTTTGAATTTGCTCAGAGCTTCAGCATTCAATTTTGAGCGTCTCGATATATTACGGGACTCAATCAGACATCCGAGTAAAAAGTTATTGTCGTTTGAATTTGCTCAGAGTTTTCGTATTCAATTTCGAGGGTCTCGACATATAACGAGACTCAATCAGACATCCGAGTAAAAAGTTATTGTCGTTTGAAATTGCTCAATGCTTCCGTATTAATTTTCGAGCGTCTCGATATATTACGGGACTCAGTCAGACATCCGAGTAAAAAGTTATTGTCGTTTGAATTTGCTCAGAGCATCAACATTCAATTTCGAGCGTGTCGATATATTACGGGACTCAATCAGACATCCGAGTAAAAAGTTATTGTCGTTTGAATTTGCTCAGAGCTTCCGTATTCAATTTCGAGCGCCTCGATATATTACGAGACTTAATCAGACATCCGAGTAAAAACTTATTGTCGTTTGAATTTGCTCAGAGCATCAACATTCAATTTCGAGCGTCTTGATATATTACGGGATTCAATCAGACATCCGAGTTAAAAGTTATTGTCGTTTGAATTTGCTCAGAGCTTCAACATTCAATTTCTAGGGTCTCGACATATTACGGGACTCAATCAGACATCCGAGTTAAAAGTTATTGTCGTTTGAATTTGCCTAGAGTTTCCGTATTCAATTTCGAGGGTCTCGACATATTACGAGACTCAATCAGACATCCGAGTAAAAAGTTATTGTCGTTTGAATTTGCTCAGAGCTTCCGTATTAATTTCGAGCGTCTCGATATATTACGGGACTCAGTCAGACATCCGAGTAAAAAGTTATTGTCGTTTGAATTTGCTCAGAGCTTCCGTATTCAATTTCGAGCGTCTCGATATATTACGAGACTTAATCAGACATCCGAGTAAAAAGTTATTGTCGTTTGAATTTGCTCAGAGCATCAACATTCAATTTCGAGCGTGTCGATATATTACGGGACTCAATCAGACATCCGAGTAAAAAGTTATTGTCGTTTGAATTTGCTCAGAGCTTCCGTATTCAATTTCGAGCGTGTCGATATATTACAAGACTCAATCCGACATCCGAGTAAAAACTTATTGTCGTTTGAATTTGCTCGGAGCATCAACATTCAATTTCGAGCGTCTTGATATATTACGGGACTCAATCAGACATCCGAGTTAAAAGTTATTGTCGTTTGAATTTGCTCAGAGCTTCAACATTCAATTTCTAGGGTCTCGACATATTACGGGACTCAATCAGACATCCGAGTTAAAAGTTATTGTCGTTTGAATTTGCCTAGAGTTTCTGTATTCAATTTCGAGGGTCTCGACATATTACGAGACTCAATCAGACATCCGAGTAAAAAGTTATTGTCGTTTGAATTTGCTCAGAGCTTCCGTATTAATTTTCGAGCGTCTCGATATATTACGGGACTCAGTTAGACATCCGAGTAAAAAGTTATTGTCGTTTGAATTTGCTCAGAGCTTCCGTATTCAATTTCGAGCGTCTCGATATATTACGAGACTTAATCAGACATCCGAGTAAAAAGTTATTGTCGTTTGAATTTGCTCAGAGCATCAACATTCAATTTCGAGCGTGTCGATATATTACGGGACTCAATCAGACATCCGAGTAAAAAGTTATTGTCGTTTGAATTTGCTCAGAGCTTTCGTATTAATTTTCGAGCGTCAAGATATATTACGGGACTCAATCAGACATCCGAGTTAAAAGTTATTGTCGTTTGAATTTGCTCAGAGCTTCAACAGTCAATTTCTAGGGTCTCGAAATATTACGGGACTCAATCAGACATCCGAGTAAAAAGTTATTGTCGTTTGAATTTGCTCAGAGCTTCAGCATTCAATTTTGAGCGTCTTGATATATTACGGGACTCAATCAGACATCCGAGAAAAAAGTTATTGTCGTTTGAATTTGCTCAAAGCTTCAACATTCAATTTCGAGGGTCTCGATATATTACGGGACTCAATCGGACATTCGAGAAAAAAGTTATTGTCGTTTGAATTTGCTCACAGCATCAACATTCAATTTCGAGCGTGTCGATATATTTCGGGGCTCAGTTAGACATCCGATTTAAAATTTATTGTCATTTGAATTTGCTCCGACCATCAACATTCAATTTCGAGCGTCTCGATATATTACGGGACTCAATCAGACATCCAAGTAAAAGGTTATTGTCGTTTGAATTTGCTCCGAGCTTCAACATTCAATTTTGAGCTTCTCGATATATTACGGGACTCAATCAGACATCCGAGTAAAATGTTATTGTCGTTTGAATTTGCTCAGAGCTTCCGTATTCAATTTCGAGCGTCTCGATATATTACGAGACTTAATCAGACATTCGAGTAAAAAGTTATTGTCGTTTGAATTTGCTCAGAGCATCAACATTCAATTTCGAGCGTGTCGATATATTACGGGACTCAATCAGACATCTGAGTAAAAAGTTATTGTCGTTTGAATTAGCAAGAACTTCCGTATTCAATTTCGAGCGTCTGGATATATTATGGGACTCAATCAGACATCCGAGAAAAAAGTTATTGTCGTTTGAATTTGCTCAGAGCATCAACATTCAATTTCGAGCGGGTCGATATATTACGGGACTCAATCAGACATCCGAGTAAAAAGTTATTGTTGTATGAATTTGCTCAGAGCTTCCGTATTAATTTTCGAGCGTCTTGATATATTACGGGACTTAGTCAGACATTCGAGTAAAAACTTATTGTCGTTTGAATTGGCGTAGAGCTTCAACATTCAATTTCGAGCGTGTTGATATATTACGGGACTCAATCGGACAACCGAGTAAAAAGTTATTGTCGTTTGAATTTTCTCAGACCTTCAGCATTCAATTTCGAGGGTCTCGACATATTACGGGAATCAATCAGACATCCGAGTAAAAATTTATTGTCTTTTTAATTTGCTCAGAGCTTCAGCATTCAATTTTGAGCGTCCCGATTTATTACGGGACTCAATCAGACATCCGAGTAAAAAGTTATTGTCGTTTGAATTTGCTCAGAGTTTCCGTATTCAATTTCGAGGTTCTCGACATATTACGAGACTCAATCAGACATCCGAGTAAAAAGTTATTGTCGTTTGAATTTGCTCAGAGTTTCCGTATTAATTTTCGAGCGTCTCGATATATTACGGGACTCAGTCAGACATCCGAGTAAAAAGTTATTGTCGTTTGAATTTGCTCAGAGCTTCCGTATTCAATTTCGAGCGCCTCGATATATTACGAGTCTTAATCAGAGATCCGAGTAAAAAGTTATTGTCGTTTGAATTTGCTGAGAGCATCAACATTGAATTTCGAGCGTGTCGATATATTACGGAACTCAATCAGACATCCGAGTAAAAAGTTATTGTCGTTTGAATTTGCTCAGAGCTTCCGTATTCAATTTCGAGCGCCTCGATATATTACGAGACTTAATCAGACATCCGAGTAAAAAGTTATTGTCGTTTGAATTTGCTCAGAGCATCAACATTCAATTTCGAGCGTCTCGATATATTACAAGACTCAGTCAGACATCCGAGTAAAAAGTTATTGTCGTTTGAATTTGCTCCGACCATCAACATTCAATTTCGAGCGTCTCGATATATTACGAGACTCAATCAGACATCCGAGTTAAAAGTTATTGTCGTTTGAATTTGCTCAGAGCTTCAGCATTCAATTTTGAGCGTCTTGATATATTACGGGACTCAATCAGACATCCGAGAAAAAAGTTATTGTCGTTTGACTTTGCTAAAAGCTTCAACATTAAATTTCGAGGGTCTCGATATATTACGGGACTCAATCGGACATTCGAGAAAAACGTTATTGTCGTTTGAATTTGCTCAGAGCATCAACATTCAATTCCGAGCGTGTCGATATATTACGGGGCTCAGTCAGACATCCGATTTAAAATTTATTGTCGTTTGAATTTGCTCCGACCATCAACATTCAATTTCGAGCGTCCCGATATATTACGGGACTCAATCAGACATGCAAGTAAAAAGTTATTGTCGTTTGAATTTGCTCCGAGCTTCAACATTCTATTTTGAGCTTCTCGATATATTACGGGACTCAATCAGACATCCGAGTTAAAAGTTATTGTTGTTTGAATTTGCCTAGAGTTTCCGTATTCAATTTCGAGGGTCTCGACATATTACGGGACTCAATCAGACATCCGAGTAAAATGTTATTGTCGTTTGAATTTGCTTAGAGCTTCCATATTTAATTTGGAGCTTCTCGATATATGACGGGACTCAATCAGACATCCGAGTTAAAAGTTGTTGTCGTTTGAATTTGCTCAGAGCTTCAACATTCAATTTTGAGCGTCTCGATATATTACGGGACTCAATCAGACATCCGAGTAAAAAGTTATTGGCGTTTGAATTTGCTCAGAGCATCAACATTCAATTTCGAGCGTGTCGATATATTACGGTACTCAATCAGACATCCGAGTAAAAAGTTATTGTCGTTTGAATTTGCTCAGAGCTTCCGTATTCAATTTCGAGCGTGTCGATATATTACGAGACTTAATCAGACATCCGAGTAAAAAGTTATTGTCGTTTGAATTTGCTCAGAGCATCAACATTCAATTTCGAGCGTCTCGATATATTACGGGACTCAGTTAGACATCCGAGTAAAAAGTTATTGTCGTTTGAATTTGCTTAGAGCTTCTGTATTCAATTTCGAGCGTCTCGATATATTACGAGACTTAATCCGACATCCGAGAAAAAAGTTATTGTCGTTTGAATTTGCTCAGAGCATCAACATTCAATTTCGAGCGTGTCGATATATTACGGGGCTCAGTCAGACATCCGATTTAAAATTTATTGTCGTTTGAATTTGCTCCGACCATCAACATTCAATTTCTACCGTCTCGATATATTACGGGACTCAATCAGACATCCAAGTAAAAATTTATTGTCGTTTGAATTTGCTCCGAGCTTCAACATTCAATTTTGAGCGTCTCGATATATTACGGGACTCAATCAGACATCCGAGTAAAATGTTATTGTCGTTTGAATTTGCTCAGAGTTTCCGTATTCAATTTCGAGCATCTCGATATATTACGAGACTTAATCAGACATCCGAGTAAAAAGTTATTGTCGTTTGAATTTGCTCAGAGCATCAACATTCAATTTCGAGCGTGTCGATATATTACGGGAGTCAATCAGACATCTGAGTAAAAAGTTATTGTCGTTTGAATTTGCAAGAGCTTCCGTATTCAATTTCGAGCGTCTGGATATATTATGGGACTCAATCAGACATCCGAGAAAAAGGTTATTGTCGTTTGAATTTGCTTAGAGCATCAACATTCAATTTCGAGCGGGTCGACATATTACGGGACTCAATCAGACATCCGAGTAAAATGTTATTGTCGTTTGAATTTGCTTAGAGCTTCCATATTTAATTTGGAGCGTCTCGATATATGACGGGACTCAATCAGACATCCGAGTTAAAAGTTGTTGTCGTTTGAATTTGCTCAGAGCTTCAACATTCAATTTTGAGCGTCTCGATATATTACGGGACTCAATCAGACATCCGAGTAAAAAGTTATTGGCGTTTGAATTTGCTCAGAGCATCAACATTCAATTTCGAGCGTGTCGATATATTACGGTACTCAATCAGACATCCGAGTAAAAAGTTATTGTCGTTTGAATTTGCTCAGAGCTTCCGTATTCAATTTCGAGCGTGTCGATATATTACGAGACTTAATCAGACATCCCAGTAAAAAGTTATTCTCGTTTGAATTTGCTCAGAGCATCAACATTCAATTTCGAGCGTCTCGATATATTACGGGACTCAGTTAGACATCCGAGTAAAAAGTTATTGTCGTTTGAATTTGCTTAGAGCTTCTGTATTCAATTTCGAGCGTCTCGATATATTACGAGACTTAATCCGACATCCGAGAAAAAAGTTATTGTCGTTTGAATTTGCTCAGAGCATCAACATTCAATTTCGAGCGTGTCGATATATTACGGGGCTCAGTCAGACATCCGATTTAAAATTTATTGTCGTTTGAATTTGCTCCGACCATCAACATTCAATTTCTACCGTCTCGATATATTACGGGACTCAATCAGACATCCAAGTAAAAATTTATTGTCGTTTGAATTTGCTCCGAGCTTCAACATTCAATTTTGAGCGTCTCGATATATTACGGGACTCAATCAGACATCCGAGTAAAATGTTATTGTCGTTTGAATTTGCTCAGAGTTTCCGTATTCAATTTCGAGCATCTCGATATATTACGAGACTTAATCAGACATCCGAGTAAAAAGTTATTGTCGTTTGAATTTGCTCAGAGCATCAACATTCAATTTCGAGCGTGTCGATATATTACGGGACTCAATCAGACATCTGAGTAAAAAGTTATTGTCGTTTGAATTTGCAAGAGCTTCCGTATTCAATTTCGAGCGTCTGGATATATTATGGGACTCAATCAGACATCCGAGAAAAAGGTTATTGTCGTTTGAATTTGCTTAGAGCATCAACATTCAATTTCGAGCGGGTCGATATATTACGGGACTCAATCAGACATCCGAGTAAAAAGTTATTGTCGTATGAATTTGCTCAGAGCTTCCGTATTAATTTTCAAGCGTCTCGATATATTACGGGACTTACTCAGACATTCGAGTAAAAAGTTATTGTCGTTTGAATTGGCTCAGAGCTTCAACATTCAATTTCGAGCGTGTTGATATATTACGGGACTCAATCGGACATCCGAGTAAAAACTTATTGTCGTTTGAATTTTCTCAGACCTTCAGCATTCAATTTCGAGGGTCTCGACATATTACGGGAATCAATCAGACATCCGAGTAAAACGTTATTGTCTTTTTAATTTGCTCAGAGCTTCAGCATTCAATTTTGAGTGTCTCGATATATTACGAGACTCAATCAAACATCCGAGTAAAAAGTTATTGTCGTTTGAATTTGCTCAGAGTTTCCGTATTCAATTTCGAGGGTCTCGACATATTACGAGACTCAATCAGACATCCGAGTAAAAAGTTATTGTCGTTTGAATTTGCTCAAAGCTTCCGTATTAATTTTCGAGCGTCTCGATATATTACGGGATTCAGTCAGACATCCGAGTAAAAAGTTATTGTCGTTTGAATTTGCTCAGAGCTTCCGTATTCAATATCGAGCGCCTCGATATATTACGAGACTTAATGAGGCATCCGAGTAAAAAGTTATTGTCGTTTGAATTTGCTCAGAGCATCAACATTCAATTTCGAGCGTGTCGATATATTACAAGACTCAGTCAGACATCCGAGTAAAAAGTTATTGTCGTTTGAATTTGCTCAGAGCTTCCGTATTAATTTTCGAGCGTCTCGATATATTACGGGACTCAGTTAGACATCCGAGTAAAAAGTTATTGTCGTTTGAATTTGCTCAGAGCTTCCGTATTCAATTTCGAGCGTCTCGATATATTACGAGACTTAATCAGACATCCGAGTAAAAAGTTATTGTCGTTTGAATTTGCTCAGAGCATCAACATTCAATTTCGAGCGTGTCGATATATTACAAGACTCAGTCAGACATCCGAGTAAAAAGTTATTGTCGTTTGAATTTGCTCTGACCATCAACATTCAATTTCGAGCGTCTCGATATATTACGGGACTCAATCAGACATCCGAGTTAAAAGTTATTGTCGTTTGAATTTGCTCAGAGCTTCAACATTCAATTTCTAGGGTCTCGACATATTACGGGACTCAATCAGACATCCGAGTTAAAAGTTATTGTCGTTTGAATTTGCCTAGAGTTTCTGTATTCAATTTCGAGGGTCTCGACATATTACGAGACTCAATCAGACATCCGAGTAAAAAGTTATTGTCGTTTGAATTTGCTCAGAACTTCCGTATTAATTTTCGAGCGTCTCGATATATTACGGGACTCAGTTAGACATCCGAGTAAAAAGTTATTGTCGTTTGAATTTGCTCAGAGCTTCCGTATTCAATTTCGAGCGTCTCGATATATTACGAGACTCAATCAGACATCCGAGTAAAAAGTTATTGTCGTTTGATTTTGCTCAGAGCTTCCGTATTAATTTTCAAGCGTCTCGATATATTACGGGACTCAGTCAGACATCCGAGTAAAAAGTTATTGTCGTTTGAATTTGCTCAGAGCTTCCTTATTCAATTTCGAGCGCCTCGATATATTACGAGACTCAATCAGACATCCGAGTAAAAAGTTATTTTCGTTTGATTTTGCTCAGAGCTTCCGTATTAATTTTCAAGCGTCTCGATATATTACGGGACTCAGTCAGACATCCGAGTAAAAAGTTATTGTCGTTTGAATTTGCTCAGAGCTTCCTTATTCAATTTCGAGCGCCTCGATATATTACGAGACTCAATCAGACATCCAAGTAAAAAGTTATTGTCGTTTGAATTTGCTCCGAGCTTCAACATTCAATTTTGAGCGTCTCGATATATTACGGGACTCAATCAGACATCCGAGTAAAATGTTATTGTCGTTTGAATTTGCTCAGAGTTTCCGTATTCAATTTCGAGCGTCTCGATATATTACAAGACTTAATCAGACATCCGAGTAAAAAGTTATTGTCGTTTGAATTTGCTAAGAGCTTTTGTAATCAATTTCGTGCGTCTCGATATATTACGGGACTCAATCAGACATCCGAGTAAAAAGTTATTCTCGTTTGAATTGGCTCAGAGCTTCAACATTCAATTTC
>NW_021144238.1:0-17856 GCF_004193775.1 Glycine soja
AGCTCTCGAGAAATTCAAATGGTTATAACTTTTCACTCGCATGTCCGATTCAGGCGTATACAATATTGAGACGCTCGAAATTGAACAACGAAAGCTCTCGAGAAATCTAAATGGTCATAACTTTTCACTCGGATTTCCGATTCAGGTGCATAACATATCGAGACTCTAGAAATTGAACAACGGAAGCTCTCGAGATATTCAAATGGTCATAACTTTTTACTCGGATGTCCGATTCAGGCGCATAGCGTATCGAGACGATAGAAATTAAACAATGGAAGCTCTCGAGAAATTCAAATGGTCATAACTTTTCACTCGCATGTCCGATTCAGGCGCATCGCATATCGAGACGCTAGAAATTGAACAACGGACTTTCTCGAGAAATTCAAATGGTCATAACTGTTCACTCGCATGTCCAATTCAGGCGCATAGCGTATCGAGACGCTAGAAATTTTACAACGGAAGCTCTCGAGAAATTCAAATAGTCATAACTTTCACTCTCATGTTCGATTCAGGCGCATAACTTATCGAGACGCTCGAAATTGAACAATGGAAGCTTTCGAGATATTCAAATGGTCATAACTTTTCACTTGCATGTTTGATTCACGCGCATCGTGTATCGAGACGCTAGAAATTGAACAACGGAAGCTCTCGAGAAATTCAAATGGTTATAACTTTTCACTCGCATGTCCGATTCAGGCGTATACAATATTGAGACGCTCGAAATTGAACAACGAAAGCTCTCGAGAAATCTAAATGGTCATAACTTTTCACTCGGATTTCCGATTCAGGTGCATAACATATCGAGACGCTAGAAATTGAACAACGGAAGCTCTCGAGATATTCAAATGGTCATAACTTTTTACTCGGATGTCCGATTCAGGCGCATAGCGTATCGAGACGATAGAAATTAAACAGTGGAAGCTCTCGAGAAATTCAAATGGTCATAACTTTTCACTCGCATGTCCGATTCAGGCGCATCGCATATCGAGACGCTAGAAATTGAACAACGGACTTTCTCGAGAAATTCAAATGGTCATAACTGTTCACTCGCATGTCCAATTCAGGCGCATAGCGTATCGAGACGCTAGAAATCTTACAACGGAAGCTCTCGAGAAATTCAAATGGTCATAACTTTTCAATTGCATGTCCGATTCAGGCGCATAACATATCGAGACGCTCGAAATTGAACAAAGGATGTTCTCGAGAAATTCAAATGGTCATAACTTTTCACTCGCATGTCCTATTTAGGCGCATAACATATCGAGACGCTAGAAATTGAACAACGGAAGCTCTCGAGAAATTCAAATGGTTATAACTTTTCACTCGCATGTCCGATTCAGGCGTATACAATATTGAGACGCTCGAAATTGAACAACGAAAGCTCTCGAGAAATCTAAATGGTCATAACTTTTCACTCGGATTTCCGATTCAGGTGCATAACATATCGAGACGCTAGAAATTGAACAACGGAAGCTCTCGAGATATTCAAATGGTCATAACTTTTTACTCGGATGTCCGATTCAGGCGCATAGCGTATCGAGACGATAGAAATTAAACAATGGAAGCTCTCGAGAAATGCAAATGGTCATAACCTTTCACTCGCATGTCCGATTCAGGCGCATAACATATCGAGACGCTCGAAATTGAACAACGGATTTTCTCGAGAAATTCAAATGGTCATAACTTTTAACTCGCATGTCCGATTCAGGCGCATAACATATCGAGACGCTCGAAATTGAACAACGGATGTTCTCGAGAAATTCAAATGGTCATAACTTTTCACTCGCATGTCCGATTCAGGCGCATCGCGTATCGAGACGCTAGAAATTGAACAACGGACTTTCTCGAGAAATTCAAATGGTCATAACTGTTCACTCGCATGTCCAATTCAGGCGCATAGCGTATCGAAACGCTAGAAATTTTACAATTGAAGCTCTCGAGAAATTCAAATAGTCATAACTTTTCACTCTCATGTTCGATTCAGGCGCATAAGTTATCGAGACGCTCGAAATTGAACAATGGAAGCTTTCGAGATATTCAAATGGTCATAACTTTTCACTTGCATGTTTGATTCACGCGCATCGTGTATCGAGACGATAGAAATTGAACAACGGAAGCTCTCCAGAAATTCAAATGGTTATAACTTTTCACACGCATGTCCGATTCAGGCGTATACAATATTGAGACGCTCGAAATTGAACAACGAAAGCTCTCGAGAAATCTAAATGGTCATAACTTTTCACTCGGATTTCCGATTCAGGTGCATAACATATCGAGACGCTAGAAATTGAACAACGGAAGCTCTCGAGATATTCAAATGGTCATAACTTTTTACTCGGATGTCCGATTCAGGCGCATAGCGTATCGAGACGCTAGAAATTTTACAACGGAAGCTCTCGAGAAATTTAAATAGTCTTAACTTTTCACTCTCATGTTCGATTCAGGCGCATAACTTATCGAGACGCTCGAAATTGAACAATGGAAGCTTTCGAGATATTCAAATGGTCATAACTTTTCACTTGCATGTTTGATTCACGCGCATCGTGTATCGAGACGCTAGAAATTGAACAACGGAAGCTCTCGAGAAATTCAAATGGTTATAACTTTTCACTCGCATGTCCGATTCAGGCGTATACAATATTGAGACGCTCGAAATTGAACAACGAAAGCTCTCGAGAAATCTAAATGGTCATAACTTTTCACTCGGATTTCCGATTCAGGTGCATAACATATCGAGACTCTAGAAATTGAACAACGGAAGCTCTCGAGATATTCAAATGGTCATAACTTTTTACTCGGATGTCCGATTCAGGCGCATAGCGTATCGAGACGATAGAAATTAAACAATGGAAGCTCTCGAGAAATTCAAATGGTCATAACTTTTCACTCGCATGTCCGATTCAGGCGCATCGCATATCGAGACGCTAGAAATTGAACAACGGACTTTCTCGAGAAATTCAAATGGTCATAACTGTTCACTCGCATGTCCAATTCAGGCGCATAGCGTATCGAGACGCTAGAAATTTTACAACGGAAGCTCTCGAGAAATTCAAATAGTCATAACTTTTCACTCTCATGTTCGATTCAGGCGCATAACTTATCGAGACGCTCGAAATTGAACAATGGAAGCTTTCGAGATATTCAAATGGTCATAACTTTTCACTTGCATGTTTGATTCACGCGCATCGTGTATCGAGACGCTAGAAATTGAACAACGGAAGCTCTCGAGAAATTCAAATGGTTATAACTTTTCACTCGCATGTCCGATTCAGGCGTATACAATATTGAGACGCTCGAAATTGAACAACGAAAGCTCTCGAGAAATCTAAATGGTCATAACTTTTCACTCGGATTTCCGATTCAGGTGCATAACATATCGAGACGCTAGAAATTGAACAACGGAAGCTCTCGAGATATTCAAATGGTCATAACTTTTTACTCGGATGTCCGATTCAGGCGCATAGCGTATCGAGACGATAGAAATTAAACAGTGGAAGCTCTCGAGAAATTCAAATGGTCATAACTTTTCACTCGCATGTCCGATTCAGGCGCATCGCATATCGAGACGCTAGAAATTGAACAACGGACTTTCTCGAGAAATTCAAATGGTCATAACTGTTCACTCGCATGTCCAATTCAGGCGCATAGCGTATCGAGACGCTAGAAATCTTACAACGGAAGCTCTCGAGAAATTCAAATGGTCATAACTTTTCAATTGCATGTCCGATTCAGGCGCATAACATATCGAGACGCTCGAAATTGAACAAAGGATGTTCTCGAGAAATTCAAATGGTCATAACTTTTCACTCGCATGTCCTATTTAGGCGCATAACATATCGAGACGCTAGAAATTGAACAACGGAAGCTCTCGAGAAATTCAAATGGTTATAACTTTTCACTCGCATGTCCGATTCAGGCGTATACAATATTGAGACGCTCGAAATTGAACAACGAAAGCTCTCGAGAAATCTAAATGGTCATAACTTTTCACTCGGATTTCCGATTCAGGTGCATAACATATCGAGACGCTAGAAATTGAACAACGGAAGCTCTCGAGATATTCAAATGGTCATAACTTTTTACTCGGATGTCCGATTCAGGCGCATAGCGTATCGAGACGATAGAAATTAAACAATGGAAGCTCTCGAGAAATGCAAATGGTCATAACCTTTCACTCGCATGTCCGATTCAGGCGCATAACATATCGAGACGCTCGAAATTGAACAACGGATTTTCTCGAGAAATTCAAATGGTCATAACTTTTAACTCGCATGTCCGATTCAGGCGCATAACATATCGAGACGCTCGAAATTGAACAACGGATGTTCTCGAGAAATTCAAATGGTCATAACTTTTCACTCGCATGTCCGATTCAGGCGCATCGCGTATCGAGACGCTAGAAATTGAACAACGGACTTTCTCGAGAAATTCAAATGGTCATAACTGTTCACTCGCATGTCCAATTCAGGCGCATAGCGTATCGAAACGCTAGAAATTTTACAATTGAAGCTCTCGAGAAATTCAAATAGTCATAACTTTTCACTCTCATGTTCGATTCAGGCGCATAAGTTATCGAGACGCTCGAAATTGAACAATGGAAGCTTTCGAGATATTCAAATGGTCATAACTTTTCACTTGCATGTTTGATTCACGCGCATCGTGTATCGAGACGCTAGAAATTGAACAACGGAAGCTCTCGAGAAATTCAAATGGTCATAACTTTTCACTCGCATGTCGGATTAAGGCGCATAACATATCGAGACGCTCGAAATTGAACAACGGATTTTCTCGAGAAATTCAAATGGTCATAACTTTTCACTCGCATGCCCGATTTAGGCGCATAACATATCGAGACGCTAGAAATTGAACAACGGATGTTCTCGAGAAATTCAAATGGTCATAACTTTTTACTCGCATGTCCGATTCTAGCGCATAACATATCGAGACGCTCGAAATTGAACAACGAATGTTTTCGAGATATTCAAATGGTCATAACTTTTCACTCGCATGTCCGATTCACACGCATGGCGTATCGAGACGCTAGAAATCTAACAACGGAAGCTCTCGAGAAATTCAAATGGTCATAACTTTTCACTCGCATGTCCGATTCAGGAGCATAGCGTATCGAGACGCTAGAAATCTAAAAACGGAAGCTCTCGAGAAATTCTAATGGTCATAACTTTTCACTCGCATGTCCGATTCAGGCGCATAACATATCGAGACGCTCGAAATTGAACAACGGATTCTCTCGAGAAATTCAAATGGTCATAACTTTTCACTCGCATGTCCGATTCAGGCGCATAACATATCGAGACGCTCGAAATTGAACAACGGATGTTCTCGAGAAATTCAAATGGTCATAACTTTTCACTCGCATGTCCAATTCAGCGCATAGCGTATCGAGATGCTAGAAATTTAACAACGAAACTCTCGAGAAATTCAAATGGTCATAACTTTTCACTTGCATGTCCAATTCAGGCGCATAGCGTATCGAGACGCTAGAAATCTAACAACGGAAGCTCTCGAGAAATTCAAATGGTCATAATTTTTCACTCGCATGTCCGATTCAGGCGCATAACATATCGAGACGCTCGAAATTGAACAACGGATTTTCTTGAGAAATTCAAATGGTCATAACTATTCACTCGCATGTCCGATTCAGGCCCATAACATATCGAGACGCTCGAAATTGAACAACGAATGTTTTCGAGAAATTCAAATGGTCATAACTTTTCACTCGCATGTCCGATTCAGGAGCATAGCATATCGAGACGCTAGAAATCTAAAAACGGAAGCTCTCGAGAAATTCAAATGGTCATAACTTTTCACTCGCATGTCCGATTCAGGCGCATAACATATCGAGACGCTCGAAATTGAACAACGGATTTTCTCGAGAAATTCAAATGGTCATAACTTTTCACTCGCATGTCCGATTCAGGCGCATAACATATCGAGACGCTCGAAATTGAACTACGGATGTTCTCGAGAAATTCAAATGGTCATAACTTTTCACTTACATGTCAGATTACGGTGCATGATAGAGCGAGACGCTCGAAATTGAACAACGGAAGCTCTCGAGAAATTCAAATGGTCATAACTTTTCACTGGCATGTCCGATTCAGGCGCATAACATATCGAGACGCTCGAAATTGAACAACGGATTTTCCCGAGAAATTCAAATGGTCATAACTTTTCACTCGCATGTCCGATTTAGGCGCATAACATATCGAGACGCTCAAAATTGAACAACGGATGTTCTCGAGAAATTCAAATGGTCATAACTTTTCACTCGCATGTCCAATTAAGGCGTATAGCGTTTCGAGACGCCAGAAATTGAACAACGGAAGCTCTCGAGAAATTCAAATGGTCATAACTTTTCACTTACATGTCCGATTATGGTGCATAATAGAGCGAGACGCTCGAAATTGAACAACGGAAGCTCTCGAGAAATTTAAATGGTCATAACTTTTCACACGGATGTCCAATTCGAAAACATATTATATCTTGATGCTAGAAATCGAACAACGGAAGCTCTCGAGAAATTCAAATGGTCATAACTTTTCACTCGCATGTCCGATTCAGGCGCATAGCGTATCGAGACGCTACAAATTTAACAACGGAAGCTCTCAAGAAATTCAAATGGTCATAACTTTTCACTCGCATGTCCGATTCAGGCGCATAACTTATCGAGATGCTCGAAATTGAACAACGGAAGCTCTCGAGAAATTCAAATGGTCATAACTTTTTACTCGCATGTCCGATTCAGGCGCATCGCGTATCGAGATATTAGAAATTGAACAGTGGAAGCTCTCGAGAAATTCAAATGGTCATAACTTTTCACTCGCATGTCCGATCCAGGCGCATAACATATCGAGACGCTAGAAATCTAACAACGGAAGCTCTCGAGAAATTCAAATGGTCATAACTTTTCACTCGCATGTCCGATTCAGGCGCATAGCATATCGAGACGCTAGAAATCTAACAACGGAAGCTCTCGAGAAATTCAAATGGTCATAACTTTTCACTCGCATATCCGATTCAGGCGCATAACATATCGAGACGCTCAAAATTGAACAACGGATTTTCTCGAGAAATTCAAAAGGTCATAACTTTTCACTCGCATGTCCGATTCATGCGCATAGCATATCGAGACGCTCGAAATTGAACAACGGATGTTCTCGAGAAATTCAAATGGTCATCACTTTTCACTCGCATGTCCGATTCAGGCGCATAACATATCGAGACGCTCGAAATTGAACAACGGAAGCTCTCGAGAAATTCAAAAGGTCATAACTTTTCACTCGCATGTCCGACTCAGACGCATAGCGTATCGAGACGCTAGAAATTTAACAACGGAAGCTCTCGAGAAATTCAAATGGTCATAACTTTTCACTCGCATGTCCGATTCAGGCGCATAACATATCGAGACGCTCGAAATTGAACAACGGATTTTCTCGAGAAATTCAAATGGTCATAACTTTTAACTCGCATGTCCGATTCAGGCGCATAACATATCGAGACGCTCGAAATTGAACAACGGATGTTCTCGAGAAATTCAAATGGTCATAACTGTTCACTCGCATGTCCAATTCAGGCGCATAGCGTATCGAGACGCTCGAAATTGAACAACGGAAGCTTTCCAGAAATACAAATGGTCATAACTTTTCACTTCCATGTTTAATTCACGCGCATCGTGTATCAAGAAACTAGAAATTGAACAACGGATTTTCTCGAGAAATTCAAATGGTCATAACTTGCCACTCGCATGTTTGATTCACGCGCATCGTGTATCAAGACACTAGAAATTGAACAACGGATTTTCTCGAGAAATTCAAATGGTCATAACTTTTCACTCGCATGTCCGATTCAGGCGCATAACATATCGAGACTCTCGAAATTGAACAACGGATGATCTCGAGAAATTCAAATGGTCATAACTTTTCACTCGCATGTCCAATTCAGCGCATAGCGTATCGAGACGCTAGAAATTTAACAACGGAAGCTCTCGAGAAATTCAAATGGTCATAACTTTTCACTCGCATGTCCCATTCAGGCGCATAGCGTATCAAGACGCTAGAAATCTTACAACGGAAGCTCTCGAGAAATTCAAATGGTCATAACTTTTCAATCGCATGTCCGATTCAGGCGCATAACTTATCGAGACGCTCGAAATTGAACAACGGAAGCTTTCGAGAAATTTAAACGGTCATAACTTTTCACTTGCATGTTTGATTCACGCGCATCGTGTATCGAGACACTAGAAATTGAACAACGGAAGCTCTCGAGAAATTCAAATAGTCATAACTTTTCACTCTCATGTCCAATTCAGCGCATAGCGTATCGAGACGCTAGAAATTTAACAACGGAAGCTCTCGAGAAATTCAAATGGTCATAACTTTTCACTCGCATGTCCAATTCAGGCGCATAGCGTATCAAGACTCTAGAAATCTAACAACGGAAGCTCTCGAGAAATTCAAATGGTCATAACTTTTCACTCGCATGTCCGATTCAGGCGCATAACATATCGAGACGCTCGAAATTGAACAATGGATGTTCTCGAGAAATTCAAATGGTCATAAATTTTCACTCGCATGTCCCATTCAGGCGCATAACATATCGAGAAGCTCGAAATTGAACAACGGATTTTCTCGAGAAATTCAAATGGTCATAACTTTTAACTCGCATGTCCGATTCGAGGACATATTATATCTATATGCTAGAAATTGAACAACGGAAGCTCTCGAGAAATTCAAATGATCATAACTTTTCACTCGGATGTCCGATTCGAGGACATAATATATGTAGATGCTAGAAATTAAACAACGGAAGCTATCGAGAAATTCAAATGATCATAACTTTTCTCTCGGATGTCCGATTCGAGGACATATTTTATGTAGACGCTAGAAATTGAACAACGGATGCTCACGAGAAACTCAAATGGTCATAACTTTTCACTCGCATGTCCGATTAAGGCGCATAACATATCGAGATGCTCGAAATTGAACAACGGAAGCTCTCGAGAAATGCAAATGGTCATAACATTTCACTCGCATGTCCGATTAAGGCGCATAACATATCGAGACGCTCGAAATTGAACAACGGAGGCTCTCGAGAAATTCAAATGGTCATAACTTTTCACTCGGATGTCCGATTCGAGGACATATTATATCTATATGCTAGAAATTGAACAACGGAAGCTCTCGAGAAATTCAAATGATCATAACTTTTCACTCGGATGTCCGATTCGAGGACATATAATATGTAGATGCTAGAAATTGAACAACGGAAGCTATCGAGAAATTCAAATGATCATAACTTTTCTCTCGGATGTCCGATTCGAGGACATATTTTATGTAGACGCTACAAATTGAACAACGGATGCTCACGAGAAACTTAAATGGTCATAACTTTTCACTCGCATGTCCGATTAAGGTGCATAACATATCGAGATGCTCGAAATTGAACAACGGAAGCTCTCGAGAAATGCAAATGGTCATAACATTTCACTCGCATGTCCGATTAAGGCGCATAACATATCGAGACGCTCGAAATTGAACAACGGAGGCTCTTGAGAAATTCAAATGGTCATAACTTTTCACTCGGATGTCCGATTCGAGGACATATTATATCTATATGCTAGAAATTAAACAACGGAAGCTCTCGAGAAATTCAAATGATCATAACTTTTCACTCGGATATCCGATTCGAGGACATATTATATGTAGATGCTAGAAATTGAACAACGGAAGCTATCGAGAAATTCAAATGATCATAACTTTTCTCTCGGATGTCCGATTCGAGGACATATTTTATGTAGACGCTACAAATTGAACAACGGATGCTCACGAGAAACTTAAATGGTCATAACTTTTCACTCGCATGTCCGATTAAGGTGCATAACATATCGAGATGCTCAAAATTGAACAACGGATGCTCTTGAGAAACTCCAATGGTCATAACTTTTCACTCGCATGTCTGATTCGACGACATATTATATCCAGACGCTTGAAATTGAACAACGGAAGCTCTCGAGAAATTCAAATGGTCATAAGTTTTCACTCGCATCTCCGATTCGAGGAGATATTATATGTAGACGCTAC
Organism: Glycine soja; assembly: GCF_004193775.1. Taxonomy (NCBI): domain Eukaryota; kingdom Viridiplantae; phylum Streptophyta; class Magnoliopsida; order Fabales; family Fabaceae; genus Glycine; species Glycine soja. The sequence goes on from NW_021144238.1 coordinate 10,101, forward strand.
AAATTGAACAACGGAAGCTCATGAGAAATTCAAATGGTCATAACTTTTCACTCCCATGTCTGATTAAGGTGCATAACATATCGAGACGCTCGAAATTGAACAACGGAAGCTCTCAAGAAATTCAAATGGTCATAACTTTTCACTCGCATGTCCGATTCGAGGACATATTATATCTAGATGCTAGAAATTTAAATACGGAAGCTCTCGAGAAATTCAAATGGTCATAAATTTTCACTCGCATGTCCGATTCGAGGACATATTATATCTAGACATTAGAAATTGAACAACGGAAGCTCACGAGAAATTTAAATGGTCATAACTTTTCAGTCGCATGTTCGATTCATGCGCATAACATACTGACACGCTCGAAATTAAACAACGCAAGCTCTCGAGAAATGCAAATGGTCATAACTTTTCACTCGCATGTCCGATTAAGGCGCATAACATATCGAGACGCTTGAAATTGAACAACGGAAGCTCTCGAGAAATTCAAATGGTCATAAGTTTTCACTCGCATGTCCGATTCGAGGAGATATTATATCTAGACGCTACAAATTGAACAACGGAAGCTCATGAGAAATTCAAATGGTCATAACTTTTCACTCGCATGTCCGATTCGAGGACATATTATATCTAGATGCTAGAAATTGAACAACAGAAGCTCTCGAGAAATTCAAATGATCATAACTTTTCTCTCGGATGTCCGATTCGAGGACATATTTTATGTAGACGCTAGAAATTGAACAAAGGATGCTCACGAGAAACTCAAATGGTCATAACTTTTCACTTGGATGTCCGATTCGAGGACATATTATATCTATATGCTAGAAATTGAACAACGGAAGCTCTCGAGAAATTCAAATGGTCATAACTTTTCACTCGGATGTCCGATTCGAGGACATATTATATCTAGATGCTAATAATTGAACAACGGAAGCTCTCGAGAAATTTAAATGGTCATAACTTTTCAGTTGCATGTCCGATTCATGCGCATAACATACTGAGACGCTCGAAATTAAACAACGGAAGCTCTCGAGAAATTCAAATGGTCATAATTTTTCACTCGCATGTCCGATTAAGGCACACAACATATCGAGACGCTCGAAATTGAACATACGGAAGCTCTCGAGAAATTCAAATGGTCATAACTTTTCACTCGCATGTTCGATTCGAGAAAATATTATATCTGATGCTAGAAATTGAACAACGGAAGCTCTCGAGAAATTCAAATGGTCATAACTTTTCACTTGGATGTCCGATTCGAGGACATATTATATCTAGATGCTAGAAATTGAACAACGGAAGCTCTCGAGAAATTCAAATGGTCATAACTTTTCACTCGGATGTCCGATTCGAGGACATATTATATCTAGATGCTAGAAATTGAACAACGGAAGCTCTCGAGAAATTCAAATGATCATAACTTTTCACTCGGATGTCCGATTCGAGGACATATTATATCTACACGCTAATAATTGAACAACGGAAGCTCTCGAGAAATTTAAATGGTCATAACTTTTCAGTTGCATGTCCGATTCATGCGCATAACATACTGAGACGCTCGAAATTAAACAACGGAAGCTCTCGAGAAATTCAAATGGTCATAACTTTTCACTCGCATGTCCGATTAAGGCACACAACATATCGAGACGCTCGAAATTGAACAACGGAAGCTCTCGAGAAATTCAAATGGTCATAACTTTTCACTCGCATGTCCGATTCGAGAAAATATTATATATAGATGCTAGAAATTGAACAACGGAAGCTCTCGAGAAATTCAAATGGTCATAACTTTTCACTTGGATGTCCGTTTCGAGGACATATTATATCTATATGCTAGAAATTGAACAACGGAAGCTCTCGAGTAATTCAAATGATCATATCTTTTCACTCGGATGTCCGATTCGAGGATATATTATATCTAGATGCTAGAAATTGAACAACGGAAGCTCTCGAGAAATTCAAATGATCATAACTTTTCACTCGGATGTCCGATTCGAAGACATATTTTAATTAGACGCTAGAAATTGAACAACGGATGCTCACGAGAAACTCAAATGGTCATAACTTTTCACTCGCATGTCCGATTAAGGCGCATAACATATTGAGACGCTCGAAATTGAACAACAGATGCTCTTGAGAAACTCAAATGGTCATAACTTTTCACTCGGATGTCCGATTCGAGGACATATTATATCTAGACGCTTGAAATTGAGCAACGGAAGCTCTCGAGAAATTAAAATGGTCATAAGTTTTCACTCGCATGTCCGATTCGAGGAGATATTATATCTAGACGCTACAAATTGAACAACGGAAGCTCATGAGAAATTCAAATGCTCATAACTTTTCACTCGCATGTCCGATTAAGGTGCATAACATATCGAGACGCTCGAAATTGAACAACGGAGGCTCTCGAGAAATTCAAATGGTCATAAGTTTTCACTCGCATGTCCGATTCGAGGAGATATTATATCTAGACGCTACAAATTGAACAACGGATGCTCATGAGAAATTCAAATGCTCATAACTTTTCACTCGCATGTCCGATTAAGGGCATAACATATCGAGACGCTCAAATTGAAACGGAAGCTCTCGAGAAATTCAAATGGTCATAACTTTTCACTCGGATGTCCGATTCGAGGACATATTATATCTAGATGCTAGAAATTGAACAACAGAAGCTGTCGAGAAATTCAACTGGTCATAACTTTTCACTCGGATGTCCGATTCGAGGACATATTATATCTAGATGCTAGAAATTGAACAACGGAAGCTCTCGAGAAATTTAAATGATCATATCTTTTCACTCGGATGTCCGATTCGAGGACATATTATTTCTAGATGCTAGAAATTGAACAACGGAAGCTCTCGAGAAATTCAAATTATCATAACTTTTCACTCGCATGTCCGATTCGAGGACATATTATATCTACACGCTAATAATTGAACAACGGAAGCTCTCGAGAAATTTAAATGGTCATAACTTTTCAGTTGCATGTCTGATTCATGCGCATAACATACTGAGACGCTCGAAATTAAACAACGGAAGCTCTCGAGAAATTCAAATGGTCATAACTTTTCACTCGCATGTCCGATTAAGGCACAAACATATCGAGACGCTCGAAATTGAACAACGGAAGCTCTCGAGAAATTCAAATGGTCATAACTTTTCACTCGGATGTCCGATTCGAGGAAATATTATATCGAGACGCTCGAAATTGAACAACGGAAGCTGTCGAGAAATTCGAATGGTCATAACTTTTCACTCGGATGTCCGATTCGAGGACATATTATATCTATATGCTAGAAATTGAACAACGGAAGCTCTCGAGAAATTCAAATGATCATAACTTTTCACTCGGATGTCCGATTCGAGGATATATTTTATGTAGACGGTAGATATTGAACAACGGATGCTCACGAGAAAGTCAAATGGTCATAACTTTTCAATCGCATGTCCGATTAAGGCGCATAACATATCGAGACGCTCGAAATTGAACAACGGAAGCTCTCGAGATATGCAAATGGTCATAACATTTCACTCGCATGTCCGATTAAGGCGCATAACATATCGAGACGCTCGAAATTGAACAACGGAGGCTCTCGAGAAATTCAAATGGTCATAACTTTTCACTCGGATGTCCGATTCGAGGACATATTATATCTAGATGCTAGAAATTGAACAACGGAAGCTCTCGAGAAATTAAAATGGTCATAAGTTTTCACTCGCATGTCCGATTCGAGGACATATTATATCTACACGCTAATAATTGAACAACGGAAGCTCTCGAGAAATTTAAATGGTCATTACTTTTCAGTTGCATGTCCGATTCATGCGCATAACATACTCAGACGCTCGAAATTAAACAACGGAAGCTCTCGAGAAACTCAAATGGTCATAACTTTTCACTCGCATGTCCGATTAAGGCACACAACATATCGAGACGCTCGAAATTGAACAACGGAAGCTCTCGAGAAATTCAAATGGTCATAACTTTTCACTCGCATGTCCGATTCTGAAAATATTATATCTAGATGCTAGAAATTGAACAACGGAAGCTCTCGAGAAATTCAAATGGTCATAACTTTTCACTCGGATGTCCGATTCGAGGACATATTATATCTAGATGCTAGAAATTGAACAACGGAAGCTCTCGAGAAATTCAAATGATCATAACTTTTCACTCGGATGTCCGATTCTAGGATATATTTTATGTAGACGCTAGATATTGAACAACGGATGCTCACGAGAAAGTCAAATGGTCATAACTTTTCAATCGCATGTCCGATTAAGGCGCATAACATATCGAGACGCTCGAAATTGAACAACGGAAGCTCTTGAGAAATGCAAGTGGTCATAACATTTCACTCGCATGTCCGATTAAGGCGCATAACATATCGAGACGCTCGAAATTGAACAACGGAGGCTCTCGAGAAATTCAAATGGTCATAACTTTTCACTCGGATGTCCGATTCAAGGACATATTATATCTAGATGCTAGAAATTGAACAACGGAAGCTCTCGAGAAATTCAAATTGTGATAACTTTTCACTCGCATGTCCGATTCGAGGACATATTATATCTTGACGCTAGAAATTGAACAAAGGAAGCTCTCGAGAAATTTAAATGGTCATAACTTTTTACTCGCATGTCCGATTCCGGCGTATAACATATTGAGATGCTCGAAATTTAACAACGGAAGCTCTCGAGAAATGCAAATGGTCATAACATTTCACTTGCATGTCCGATTCGAGCACATATAATATCTAGACGCTACAAATTTAACAACGGAAGCTCTCGAGAAATTCAAATGGTCATAAGTTTTCACTCGCATGTCCGATTAAGGCGCATAACATATCGAAACGCTCGAAATTGAACAACGGAAGCTCTCGAGAAATTCAAATGGTCATAACTTTTCACTCGGATGTCCGATTAAGGCGCATAGCATATCGAGACGCTTGAAATTGAACAATAAAGGCTCTCGAGAAATTTAAATGGTCATAACATTTCAGTCGCATGTCCGATTCATGCGCATAACATACTGAGACGCTCGAAATTAAACAACGGAAGCTGTCGAGAAATTCAAATAGTCATAACTTTTCACTCGGATGTCCGATTCGAGGACATGTTATATCTATATGCTAGAAATTGAACAACGGAAGCTCTCGAGAAATTCAAATGATCATAACTTTTCACTCGGATGTCCGATTCGAGGACATATTATATGTAGATGCTAGAAATTGAACAACGGAAGCTATCGAGAAATTCAAATGATCATAACTTTTCTCTCGGATGTCCGATTCGAGGACATATTTTATGTAGACGCTCGAAATTGAACAACGAAGCTCTCGAGATATGCAAATGGTCATAACTTTTCACTCGGATGTCCGATTAAGGCGCATAACATATCGAGACGCTTGAAATTGAACAATGGAGGCTCTCGAGAAATTCTAATGGTCATAAGTTTTCACTCGCATGTCCGATTAAGGCGCATAACACATCGAGACGCTCAAAATTGAACAACAAATGCTCTTGAGAAACTCAAATGGTCATAACTTTTCACTCACATGTCCGATTCGAGGACATATTATATCTAGATGCTAGAAATTGAACAACGGAAGCTCTCGAGAAATTCAAATGGTCATAACTTTTCACTCGGATGTCCGATTCGAGGACATATTATATCTAGATGCTAGAAATTGAACAACGGAAGCTCTTGAGAAACTCAAATGGTCATAACTTTTCACTCACATGTCCGATTCGAGGACATATTATATCTATATGCTAGAAATTGAACAACGGAAGCTCTCGAGAAATTCAAATGATCATAACTTTTCACTCGGATGTCCGATTCGAGGACATATTATATGTAGATGCTAGAAATTGAACAACGGAAGCTATTGAGAAATTCAAATGATCATAACTTTTCTCTCGGATGTCCGATTCGAGGACATATTTTATGTAGACGCTCGAAATTGAACAACGAAGCTCTCGAGATATGCAAATGGTCATAACTTTTCACTCGGATGTCCGATTAAGGCGCATAACATATCGAGACGCTTGAAATTGAACAATGGAGGCTCTCGAGAAATTCTAATGGTCATAACTTTTCACTCGCATGTCCGATTAAGGCGCATAACATATCGAGACGCTCCAAATTGAACAACGAATGCTCTGGAGAAACTCAAATGGTCATAACTTTTCACTCGGATGTCCGATTCGAGGACATATTATATCTAAATGCTAGAAATTGAACAACGGAAGCTCTCATTAAATTTAAATGGTCATAACTTTTCACTCGCATGTCCGATTCAGGCGTATAACATATTGAGACGCTTGAAATTTAACAACGGAAGCTCTAGAGAAATGCAAATGGTCATAACTTTTCACTCGCAAGTCCGATTAAGGCGCATAACATATCGAGACGCTCCAAATTGAACAACGAATGCTCTGGAGAAACTCAAATGGTCATAACTTTTCACTCGGATGTCCGATTCGAGGACATATTATATCTATATGCTAGAAATTGAACAACGGAAGCTCTCGAGAAATTCAAATGATCATAACTTTTCACTCGGATGTCCGATTCGAGGATATATTTTATGTAGACGCTAGATATTGAACAACGGATGCTCACGAGAAAGTCAAATGGTCATAACTTTTCAATCGCATGTCCGATTAAGGCGCATAACATATCGAGACGCTCGAAATTGAACAACGGAAGCTCTCGAGATATGCAAATGGTCATAACTTTTCACTCGGATGTCCGATTAAGGCGCATAACATATCGAGACGCTTGAAATTGAACAATGGAGGCTCTCGAGAAATTCTAATGGTCATAACTTTTCACTCGCATGTCCGATTAAGGCGCATAACATATCGAGACGCTCCAAATTGAACAACGGATGCTCTTCACCAACTCAAATGGTCATAAATTTTCACTCGGATGTCTGATTCGAGGACATATTATATCTAGACGCTTGAAATTGAACAACGGAAGCTCTCGAGAAATTTGAATGATCATAGCTTTTCACTCGCATGTCCTATTCGAGGACATATTATATCTAGACGCTACAAATTGAACAACGGAAGCTCTCGATAAATTCAAATGGTCATAACTTTTCAATCGCATGTCCGATTAAGGCGCATAACATATCGAGACGCTCGAAATTGAACAACGGAAGCTCTCGAGATATGCAAATGGTCATAACTTTTCACTCGGATGTCCGATTAAGGCGCATAACATATCGAGACGCTCGAAATTGAACAATGGAGGCTCTCGAGAAATTCTAATGGTCATAACTTTTCACACGCATGTCCGATTAAGGCGCATAACATATCGAGACGCTCCAAATTGAACAACGGATGCTCTGGAGAAACTCAAATTGTCATAACTTTTCACTCGGATGTCCGATTCGAGGACATATTATATCTAAACGCTAGAAATTGAACAACGGAAGCTCTCATGAAATTTAAATGGTCATAACTTTTCACTCGCATGTCCGATTCCGGCGTATAACATATTGAGATGCTCGAAATTTAACAACGGAAGCTCTCGAGAAATGCAAATGGTCATAACATTTCACTCGCATGTCCTATTCGAGGACATATAATATCTAGACGCTACAAATTGAACAACGGAAGCTCTCAAAAAATTCAAATGGTCATAACTTTTCAATCGCATGTCCGATTAAGGCGCATAACATATCGAGACGATCGAAATTGAACAACGGAAGCTCTCGAGATATGCAAATG
>NW_021144239.1:0-31713 GCF_004193775.1 Glycine soja
AGCTTCCGTTGTTCAATTTCGAGCGTCTCGATATATTATGTCCCCGAATCAGACATTTGTTTGAAAGTTATGACCATTAAATTTCCGAGAGCATCCGTTGTTCAATTTCAGCGTCTCGATATATTATGTCCCCGAATCGGACATCCGAGTGAAATGTTATGACCATTCGAATTTGTCGAGAGCTTCCGTTGTTCAATTTCGAGCGTCTAGATGAGTTATGTCCCGAATCGGACATCCTGTGAAAAGTTATGACCATTGAATTTCTCGAGGCTTCCGTTGTTCAATTTCGAGCGTCTCGATATATTATGTCCCCGAATCAGACATCCGAGTGAAATGTTATGACCATTCGAATTTGTCGAGAGCTTCCGTTGTTCAATTTCGAGCGTCTAGATGAGTTATGTCACCGAATCGGACATCCGTGTGAAAAGTTATGACCATTCGAATTTGTCGAGAGCTTCCGTTGTTCAATTTCGAGCGTCTAGATGAGTTATGTCCGCGAATCGGACATCCTGTGAAAAGTTATGACCATTCGAATTTTCGAAGCTTCCGTTGTTCAATTTCGAGCGTCTCGATATATTATGTCCCGAATCGGACATTGTGTGAAAAGTTATGACCATTCGAATTTTCGAGAGCTTCCGTTGTTCAATTTCGAGCGTCTAGATGAGTTATGTCCCGAATCGGACATCCGTGTGAAAAGTTATGACCATTCGAATTTGTCGAGAGCTTCCGTTGTTCAATTTCGAGCGTCTCGATATATTATGTCCCGAATCGGACATCCGTGTGAAATGTTATGACCATTCGAATTTGTCGAGAGCTTCCGTTGTTCAATTTCGAGCGTCTAGATAGTTATGTCCCGAATCGGACATCCGTGTGAAAAGTTATGACCATTCGAATTTGTCGAGAGCTTCCGTTGTTCAATTTCAGCGTCTCGATATATTATGTCCCGAATCAGACATTGTTGAAAGTTATGACCATTGAATTTCTCGAGAGCTTCCGTTGTTCAATTTCAGCGTCTCGATATATTATGTCCCCGAATCAGACATCCGAGTGAAATGTTATGACCATTCGAATTTGTCGAGAGCTTCCGTTGTTCAATTTCGAGCGTCTAGATGAGTTATGTCACCGAATCGGACATCCGTGTGAAAAGTTATGACCATTCGAATTTGTCGAGAGCTTCCGTTGTTCAATTTCGAGCGTCTAGATGATTATGTCCCGAATCGGACATCGTGTGAAAAGTTATGACCATTCGAATTTGTCGAGAGCTTCCGTTGTTCAATTTCAGCGTCTAGATATTATGTCCCGAATCGGCATCTGTGAAAAGTTATGACCATTCGAATTTCTCGAGAGCTTCCGTTGTTCAATTTCGAGCGTCTCGATATATTATGTCCCCGAATCGGACATTCGTGTGAAAAGTTATGACCATTCGAATTTGTCGAGAGCTTCCGTTGTTCAATTTCGAGCGTCTAGATGAGTTATGTCACCGAATCGGACATCCGTGTGAAAAGTTATGACCATTCGAATTTGTCGATAGCTTCCGTTGTTCAATTTCGAGCGTCTCGATATATTATGTCCCGAATCAGACATTTGTTGAAAGTTTGACCATTAATTTCCGAGAGCATCCGTTGTTCAATTTCTAGCGTCTCGATATATTATGTCCCGAATCAGACATCCGAGTGAAATGTTATGACCATTCGAATTTGTCGAGAGCTTCCGTTGTTCAATTTCAGCGTCTAGATGAGTTATGTCACCGAATCGGACATCCGTGTGAAATGTTATGACCATTCGAATTTGTCGAGAGCTTCCGTTGTTCAATTTCGAGCGTCTAGATGAGTTATGTCACCGAATCGGACATCCGTGTGAAAAGTTATGACCATTCGAATTTGTTGAGAGCTTCCGTTGTTCAATTTCGAGCGTCTAGATGAGTTATGTCCCCGAATCGGTCTTCTGTGTGAAAAGTTAGGACCATTCGAATTTCTGGACAGCTTCCGTTGTTCAATTTCGAGCGTCTCGATATATTATGTCCCCGAATCGGACATTTGTGTGAAAAGTTATGACCATTCGAATTTGTCGAGAGCTTCCGTTGTTCAATTTCGAGCGTCTAGATGAGTTATGTCACCGAATCGGACATCCGTGTGAAAAGTTATGACCATTTGAATTTGTCGATAGCTTCCGTTGTTCAATTTCGAGCGTCTCGATATATTATGTCCCGAATCAGACATTTGTTTGAAAGTTTGACCATTAAATTTCCCGAGAGCATCCGTTGTTCAATTTCTAGCGTCTCGATATATTATGTCCCCGAATCAGACATCCGAGTGAAATGTTATGACCATTCGAATTTGTCGAGAGCTTCCGTTGTTCAATTTCGAGCGTCTAGATGAGTTATGTCACCGAATCGGACATCCGTGTGAAAAGTTATGACCATTCGAATTTGTCGAGAGCTTCCGTTGTTCAATTTCGAGCGTCTAGATGAGTTATGTCCCCGAATCGGACATCTGTGTGAAAGTTATGACCATTCGAATTTGTCGAGAGCTTCCGTTGTTCAATTTCGAGCGTCTCGATATATTATGTCCCCGAATCGGACATTTGTGTGAAAAGTTATGACCATTCGAATTTGTCGAGAGCTTCCGTTGTTCAATTTCGAGCGTCTAGATGAGTTATGTCACCGAATCGGACATCCGTGTGAAAAGTTATGACCATTTGAATTTGTCGATAGCTTCCGTTGTTCAATTTCGAGCGTCTCGATATATTATGTCCCGAATCAGACATTTGTTTGAAAGTTTTGACCATTAAATTTCCGAGAGCATCCGTTGTTCAATTTCTAGCGTCTCGATATATTATGTCCCGAATCAGACATCCGAGTGAAATGTTATGACCATTCGAATTTGTCGAGAGCTTCCGTTGTTCAATTTCGAGCGTCTAGATGAGTTATGTCCCGAATCGGACATCCGTGTGAAAAGTTATGACCATTCGAATTTGTCGAGAGCTTCCGTTGTTCAATTTCGAGCGTCTAGATGAGTTATGTCCCGAATCGGACATCCTGTGAAAAGTTATGACCATTCGAATTTGTCGAGAGCTTCCGTTGTTCAATTTCAGCGTCTGATATTATGTCCGAATCGCATCTGTGAAAGTTATGACCATTGAATTTCCGAGAGCTCCGTTGTTCAATTTCAGCGTCTCGATATATTATGTCCCGAATCAGACATCCGAGTGAAATGTTATGACCATTCGAATTTGTCGAGAGCTTCCGTTGTTCAATTTCGAGCGTCTAGATGAGTTATGTCACCGAATCGGACATCCGTGTGAAAAGTTATGACCATTCGAATTTGTTGAGAGCTTCCGTTGTTCAATTTCGAGTGTCTAGATGAGTTATGTCCCCGAATCGGTCTTCTGTGTGAAAAGTTAGGACCATTCGAATTTCTGGACAGCTTCTGTTGTTCAATTTCGAGCGTCTCGATATATTATGTCCCCGAATCGGACATTGTGTGAAAAGTTATGACCATTCGAATTTGCCGAGACCTTCCATTGTTCAATTTCGAGCATCTAGATGAGTTATGTCACCGAATCGGACATCCGTGTGAAAAGTTATGACCATTTGAATTTGTCGATAGCTTCCGTTGTTCAATTTCGAGCGTCTCGATATATTATGTCCCCGAATCAGACATTTGTGAAAGTTATGACCATTCAAATTTGTCGAGAGCTTCCGTTGTTCAATTTCGAGCGTCTCGATATATTATGTCCCGAATCGACATCCGAGTGAAATGTTATGACCATTCGAATTTGTCGAGAGCTTCCGTTGTTCAATTTCGAGCGTCTAGATGAGTTATGTCCGAATCGGACATCCGTTGAAAAGTTATGACCATTGAATTTTCGAGAGCTTCCGTTGTTCAATTTCGAGCGTCTCGATAATTTATGTCCCGAATCAGACATCCGAGTGAAATGTTATGACCATTCGAATTTGTCGAGAGCTTCCGTTGTTCAATTTCGAGCGTCTAGATGAGTTATGTCCCGAATCGGACATCCGTGTGAAAAGTTATGACCATTCGAATTTGTCGAGAGCTTCCGTTGTTCAATTTCGAGCGTCTAGATGAGTTATGTCACCGAATCGGACATCCGTGTGAAAAGTTATGACCATTCGAATTTGTCGAGAGCTTCCGTTGTTCAATTTCGAGCGTCTGATATTTATGTCCCGAATCGGACATCTGTGTGAAAGTTATGACCATTCGAATTTTGAGAGCTTCCGTTGTTCAATTTCGAGGTCTAGATATTATGTCCCGAATCGGCATCGTGTGAAAAGTTATGACCATTCGAATTTTCGAAGCTTCCGTTGTTCAATTTCGAGCGTCTCGATATATTATGTCCCCGAATCGGACATTGTGTGAAAGTTATGACCATTCGAATTTGTCGAGAGCTTCCGTTGTTCAATTTCGAGCGTCTAGATGAGTTATGTCACCGAATCGGACATCCGTGTGAAAAGTTATGACCATTTGAATTTGTCGATAGCTTCCGTTGTTCAATTTCGAGCGTCTCGATATATTATGTCCCCGAATCAGACATTTGTTTTAAAGGTTTTGACCATTAAAATTTCCCGAGAGCATCCGTTGTTCAATTTCTAGCGTCTCGATATATTATGTCCCCGAATCAGACATCCGAGTGAAATGTTATGACCATTCGAATTTGTCGAGAGCTTCCGTTGTTCAATTTCGAGCGTCTAGATGAGTTATGTCATCGAATCGGACATCCGTGTGAAAAGTTATGACCATTCGAATTTGTCGAGAGCTTCCGTTGTTCAATTTCGAGCGTCTCGATATATTATGTCCCGAATCGGACATCTGGTGAAATTTATGACCATTCGAATTTGTCGAGAGCTTCCGTTGTTCAATTTCGAGCGTCTAGATGAGTTATGTCCCGAATCGGCATCCTGTGAAAAGTTATGACCATTCGAATTTCTCGAGAGCTTCCGTTGTTCAATTTCGAGCGTCTCGATATATTATGTCCCGAATAGGACATTTGTGTGAAAAGTTATGACCATTCGAATTTGTCGAGAGCTTCCGTTGTTCAATTTCGAGCGTCTAGATGAGTTATGTCACCGAATCGGACATCCGTGTGAAAAGTTATGACCATTCGAATTTGTCGAGAGCTTCCGTTGTTCAATTTCGAGCGTCTAGATGAGTTATGTCCCGAATCGGACATCCGTGTGAAAAGTTATGACCATTGAATTTGTCGAGAGCTTCCGTTGTTCAATTTCGAGCGTCTCGATATATTATGTCCCGAATCGGACATCTGTGTGAAAGTTATGACCATTCGAATTTGGAAGCTTCCGTTGTTCAATTTCAGCGTCTAATATTATGTCCGAATCGCATTGTGAAAAGTTATGACCATTAATTTCCGAGAGCATCCGTTGTTCAATTTCTAGCGTCTCGATATATTATGTCCCGAATCAGACATCCGAGTGAAATGTTATGACCATTCGAATTTGTCGAGAGCTTCCGTTGTTCAATTTCGAGCGTCTAGATGAGTTATGTCACCGAATCGGACATCCGTGTGAAAAGTTATGACCATTCGAATTTGTCGAGAGCTTCCGTTGTTCAATTTCGAGCGTCTAGATAAGTTATGTCCCGAATCGGACATCCGTGTGAAAGTTATGACCATTTGAATTTGTCGAAGCTTCCGTTGTTCAATTTCGAGCGTCTCGATATATTATGTCCCCGAATCGGACATTTGTTGAAAAGTTATGACCATTGAATTTCTCGAGAGCTTCCGTTGTTCAATTTCTAGCGTCTCGATATATTATGTCCCGAATCAGACATCCGAGTGAAATGTTATGACCATTCGAATTTGTCGAGAGCTTCCGTTGTTCAATTTCGAGCGTCTAGATGAGTTATGTCACCGAATCGGACATCCGTGTGAAAAGTTATGACCATTCGAATTTGTTGAGAGCTTCCGTTGTTCAATTTCGAGTGTCTAGATGAGTTATGTCCCCGAATCGGTCTTCTGTGTGAAAAGTTAGGACCATTCGAATTTCTGGACAGCTTCTGTTGTTCAATTTCGAGCGTCTCGATATATTATGTCCCCGAATCGGACATTTGTGTGAAAAGTTATGACCATTCGAATTTGTCGAGAGCTTCCGTTGTTCAATTTCGAGCGTCTAGATGAGTTATGTCACCGAATCGGACATCCGTGTGAAAAGTTATGACCATTTGAATTTGTCGATAGCTTCCGTTGTTCAATTTCGAGCGTCTCGATATATTATGTCCCGAATCAGACATTTGTTGAAAGTTTGACCATTAAATTTCCGAGAGCTTCCGTTGTTCAATTTCTAGCGTCTCGATATATTATGTCCCGAATCAGACATCCGAGTGAAATGTTATGACCATTCGAATTTGTCGAGAGCTTCCGTTGTTCAATTTCGAGCGTCTAGATGAGTTATGTCCCGAATCGGACATCCGTGTGAAAAGTTATGACCATTGAATTTGTCGAGAGCTTCCGTTGTTCAATTTCGAGCGTCTCGATATTTATGTCCCGAATCGACATCTGGTGAAAGTTATGACCATTCGAATTTTCGAGAGCTTCCGTTGTTCAATTTCGAGCGTCTCGATATTTATGTCCCGAATCGGACATCCGTGTGAAAAGTTATGACCATTCGAATTTGTCGAGAGCTTCCGTTGTTCAATTTCGAGCGTCTAGATGAGTTATGTCCCGAATCGGACATCCGTGTGAAAAGTTATGACCATTCGAATTTGTCGAGAGCTTCCGTTGTTCAATTTCGAGCGTCTCGATATATTATGTCCCGAATCGGACATCTGTGTGAAAGTTATGACCATTCGAATTTGTCGAGAGCTTCCGTTGTTCAATTTCGAGCGTCTAGATGAGTTATGTCCGAATCGGCATCTGTGAAAAGTTATGACCATTGAATTTCTGAAGCTTCCGTTGTTCAATTTCGAGCGTCTCGATATATTATGTCCCGAATCGACATTGGTGAAAGTTATGACCATTCGAATTTGTCGAGAGCTTCCGTTGTTCAATTTCGAGCGTCTAGATGAGTTATGTCACCGAATCGGACATCCGTGTGAAAAGTTATGACCATTTGAATTTGTCGATAGCTTCCGTTGTTCAATTTCGAGCGTCTCGATATATTATGTCCCCGAATCAGACATTTGTTTGAAAGTTTTGACCATTAAAATTTTCCGAGAGCATCCGTTGTTCAATTTCTAGCGTCTCGATATATTATGTCCCCGAATCAGACATCCGAGTGAAATGTTATGACCATTCAAATTTGTCGAGAGCTTCCATTGTTCAATTTCGAGCGTCTAGATGAGTTATGTCATCGAATCGGACATCCGTGTGAACTTTTATGACCATTCGAATTTGTCGAGAGCTTCCGTTGTTCAATTTCGAGCGTCTAGATGAGTTATGTCACCGAATCGGACATCCGTGTGAAAAGTTATGACCATTCGAATTTGTTGAGAGCTTCCGTTGTTCAATTTCGAGTGTCTAGATGAGTTATGTCCCCGAATCGGTCTTCTGTGTGAAAAGTTAGGACCATTCGAATTTCTGGACAGCTTCTGTTGTTCAATTTCGAGCGTCTCGATATATTATGTCCCCGAATCGGACATCTGTGTGAAAAGTTATGACCATTCGAATTTGTCGAGAGCTTCCGTTGTTCAATTTCGAGCGTCTAGATGAGTTATGTCACCGAATCGGACATCCGTGTGAAAAGTTATGACCATTTGAATTTGTCGATAGCTTCCGTTGTTCAATTTCGAGCGTCTCGATATATTATGTCCCGAATCGACATCTGTGAAAGTTATGACCATTGAATTTCGAGAGCTTCCGTTGTTCAATTTCAGCGTCTCGATATATTATGTCCCCGAATCGACATCTGTGAAAGTTATGACCATTCGAATTTCGGAAGCTTCCGTTGTTCAATTTCTAGCGTCTCGATATATTATGTCCCGAATCAGACATCTGTGAAAAGTTATGACCATTAAAATTTCCCGAGAGCATCCGTTGTTCAATTTCTAGCGTCTCGATATATTATGTCCCCGAATCAGACATCCGAGTGAAATGTTATGACCATTCGAATTTGTCGAGAGCTTCCGTTGTTCAATTTCGAGCGTCTAGATGAGTTATGTCCCCGAATCGGACATCCGTGTGAAAAGTTATGACCATTCGAATTTGTTGAGAGCTTCCGTTGTTCAATTTCGAGTGTCTAGATGAGTTATGTCCCCGAATCGGTCTTCTGTGTGAAAAGTTAGGACCATTCGAATTTCTGGACAGCTTCTGTTGTTCAATTTCGAGCGTCTCGATATATTATGTCCCCGAATCGGACATTTGTGTGAAAAGTTATGACCATTCGAATTTGTCGAGAGCTTCCGTTGTTCAATTTCGAGCGTCTAGATGAGTTATGTCACCGAATCGGACATCCGTGTGAAAAGTTATGACCATTTGAATTTGTCGATAGCTTCCGTTGTTCAATTTCGAGCGTCTCGATATATTATGTCCCCGAATCAGACATTTGTTTGAAAGGTTTTGACCATTAAAATTTCCCGAGAGCATCCGTTGTTCAATTTCTAGCGTCTCGATAGATTATGTCCCCGAATCAGACATCCGAGTGAAATGTTATGACCATTCAAATTTGTCGAGAGCTTCCATTGTTCAATTCCGAGCGTCTTGATGAGTTATGCCATCGAATCGGATATTTGTGTGAAAAGTTATTGATGTGAATCTTACGGGGCGGATCGTTTGATACAGGCTACGGAGGTTTGGATGACGCCACTTCCGGTGAAGGAAGATAAGTCAGGGTAGACGCCACTTCCGGTTAAGGAAGATAAGTCTGGGTAGACGCCACTTCCAATGAAGGAAGATAAGTCTGGGTAGACGCCACAAGGATTACCTTGATAAGTCTGATAATTGGTTCAACAAGGAACCCAGAGAGAAACTCTCACCCAATTTTATGAAAATGCCAAAAGTCTTTTTTTATTCAAAACAAAAACCCATACTTATAGTGTAGCTGAACAAAAAGATAAAAATAGACATGGGCCTTTTAAACAGTTTGGGCCAAAATTACAATAAAAATAAATTATAACTAAAAACTTATTTAACTTGGGCCTTCAAATTAGTTTGGGCCTTCAGCAACAATTAATTGTCTTGATAGTGTCTCTGCCTCTGGGCCTTCATCCTTCTCCACTTAGGCCTTCATCCTTCTCCACTTGGGCCTTCATCCTTCTCCACTCGGGGGCTTTGTCCTTCTCTACTTAGGTCTTCGTCCTTCTCCACTTGGGCCTTTAGCCTGTATTTGGCCAGTTTCATGATTCTCATCATTCCCTCCTTCTTGGAAAACATTTGTCCTCAAATGTCCAAGATTATCACCAGGTTCAAGTACCACTTCCTGCAGATGATGTGAACCTGACTAGGAACGGATCACTTGATACAGGCTACGGAGGTTTGGATGACGCCACTTCCGGTGAAGGAAGATAAGTCCGGGTAGACGCCACTTCCGGTGAAGGAAGATAAGTCCGGGTAGACGCCACTTCCGGTGAAGGAAGATAAGTCTGGGTAGACACCACTTCCGGTGAAGGAAGATAAGTCTGGGTAGACGCCACTTCCGGTTAAGGAAGATAAGTCTGGGTAGACGCCACTTCCAATGAAGGAAGATAAGTCTGGGTAGACGCCACAAGGATTACCTTGATAAGTCTGAGATTGGTTCAACAAGGAACTCAGAGAGAAACTCTCACCAAATTTTATCAAATGTCAAAAGTTTTTTTTATTCAAAACAAAAACCCATACTTATAGTGTAGCTGAACAAAAAGATAAAAATAGACATGGGCCTTTTAAACAGTTTGGGCCAAAATTACAATAAAAATAAATTATAACTAAAAACTTATTTAACTTGGGCCTTCAAATTAGTTTGGGCCTTCAGCAACAATTAATTGTCTTGATAGTGTCTCTGCCTCTGGGCCTTCATCCTTCTCCACTTAGGCCTTCATCCTTCTCCACTTGGGCCTTCATCCTTCTCCACTCGGGGGCTTTGTCCTTCTCTACTTAGGTCTTCGTCCTTCTCCACTTGGGCCTTTAGCCTGTATTTGGCCAGTTTCATGATTCTCATCAGTTATGACCATTCAAATTTTTCGAGAGCTTCCGTTGTTCAATTTCGAGCGTCTAGATGAGTTATGTCACCGAATCGGACATCCGTGTGAAAAGTTATGACCATTTGAATTTGTCGATAGCTTCCGTTGTTCAATTTCGAGCGTCTCGATACATTATGTCCCCGAATCAGACCTTTGTTTGAAAGGTTTTGACCATTAAAATTTCCCGAGAGCATCCGTTGTTCAATTTCTAGCGTCTCGATATATTATGTCCCCGAATCAGACATCCGAGTGAAATGTTATGACCATTCGAATTTGTCGAGAGCTTCCGTTGTTCAATTTCGAGCGTCTAGATGAGTTATGTCACCGAATCGGACATCCGTGTGAAAAGTTATGACCATTCGAATTTGTTGAGAGCTTCCGTTGTTCAATTTCGAGTGTCTAGAAAAGTTATTTCCCCGATCGGTCTTCTGTGTGAAAAGTTAGGACCATTCGAATTTCTGGACAGCTTCTGTTGTTCAATTTCGAGCGTCTCAATATATTATGTCCCCGAATCGGACAATTGTGTGAAAAGTTATGACCATTCGAATTTGTCGAGAGCTTCCGTTGTTCAATTTCGAGCGCCTAGATGATTTATGTCCGCGAATCGGACATCCTGTGAAAAGTTATGACCATTTGAATTTCTCTAGTGCTTCCGTTGTTCAATTTCAAGCGTCTCGATAATTTATGTCCTCGAATCAGACATCGGAGTGAAATGTTATGACCATTCAAATTTGTCGAGAGCTTCCGTTGTTCAATTTCGAGCGTCTCGATATATTATGTCCCCGAATCGGACTTCCGAGTGAAATTTTATGAGCATTCGAATTTCTCGAGAGCTTCCGCTGTTCAATTTCGAGCGTCTAGGTGAGTTATGTCCGCGAATCGTACATCCTGTGAAAAGTTACGACCATTTTAATTTCTCGAGTGCTTCCGTTGTTCAATTTCGAGGGTCTCGATATTTTATGTCCCCGAATCAGACATCCGTGTGAAAAGTTATGACCATTCGAATTTGTCGAGAGCTTCTGTTGTTCAATTTCGAGCGTCTAGATGAGTTATGTCACCGAATCGGACATCCGTGGGAAAAGTTATGACCATTCGAATTTGTCGAGAGCTTCCGTTTTTCAATTTCGAGCGTCTAGATGAGTTATGTCACCGAATCGGACATCCGTGTGAAAAGTTATGACCATTGGACTTTGTGGAGGGCTTCCGTTGTTCAATTTCGAGCGTTTCGATATATTATGTCCCCGAATCGGTCTTCTGTGTGAAAAGTTAGGACCATTCGAATTTCTGGACAGCTTCCGTTGTTGAATTTCGAGCGTCTCAATATATTATGTCCCCGAATCAGACATCTGTGTGAAAAGTTATGACCATTAAAATTTCCTGAGAGCATCCGTTGTTCAATTTCTAGCATCTCGATATATTATGTCCCCGAATCAGACATTCGAGTTAAATGTTATGACCATTCGAATTTGTCGAGAGCTTCCGTTGTTCAATTTCGAGCGTCTAGATGAGTTATGTCACCGAATCGGACTTCCGTGTGAAACGTTATGACCATTTGAATTTGTCGATAACGTCCGTTGTTCAATTTCGAGCGTCTCGATATATTATGTCCCCGAATCGGACATCTGAGTCAAATTTTATGACCATTCAAATTTCTCGAGAGCTTCCGTTGTTCAATTTGGAGCGTCTAGATGAGTTATGTCCGTGAATCGAACATCCTGTGAAAAGTTATGACCATTTGAATTTCTTGAGTGCTTCCGTTGTTCAATTTCAAGCGTCTCGATATTTTATATCCTCGAATCAGACATCGCAGTGAAATGTTATGACCATTCGAATTTGTTGAGAGCTTCCGTTGTTCAATTTCGAGCGTCTCGATATATTATGCCGCCGAATCGGACTTCCGAGTGAAATTTTATGACCATTCGAATTTCTCGAGAGCTTTTGTTGTTCAATTTCGAGCGTCTAGGTGAGTTATGTCCGCGAATCGGACATCCTGTGAAAAGTTATGACCATTCGAAATTCTCGAGTGCTTCCGTAGTTCAATTTCGAGCGTCTCGATATTTTATGTCCTCGAATCAGACATCCGAGTCAAATGTTATGACCATTCGAATTTGTCCAGAGCTTCCGTTTTTCAATTTCGAGCGTCTCGATATATTATGTCCCGGAATCGAACATCTGTGTGAAAAGTTATGACCATTCGAATTGGTCGAGAGCTTCCATTGCTCAATTTCGAGCGTGTCGATATATTATGTCACCGAATCGGACATCCGTGTGAAAAGTTATGACCATTCGAATTTGTCGAAAGCTTCCGTTGTTCAATTTCGAGCGTTTCGGTATATTATGTCCCCGAATCGGACGTCCAAGTCAAATTTTATGACCATTCGAATTTGTCGAGAGCTTCAATTGTTCAATTTTGAGCGTCTAGGTGAGTTATGTCCGCGAATCGGACATCCTATGAAAAGTTATGACCATTCGAATTTGTCGAGTGTTTCCGTTGTTCAATTTCGAGCGTCTCGATATTTTATGTCCTCGAATCAGACATCCGAGTGAAATGTTATGAGCATTTGAATTTCTCAAGTGCTTCCGTTGTTCAATTTAGAGCGTCTTGATATATTATGTCCCCGAATCGGTCTTCTGTGTGAAAAGTTAGGACCATTCGAATTTCTGGATAGCTTCCGTTGTTCAATTTCGAGCGTCTCGATATATTATGTCCCCGAATCAGACATCTGTGTGAAAAGTTATGACCATTCAAATTTCCCGAGAGCATCCGTTGTTCAATTTCGAGCGTCTCGATATATTATGTCCCCGAATCGGACTTCCGACTGAAATTTTATGACCATTCGAATTTCTCGAGAGCTTCCGTTGTTCAATTTCGAGCGTCTAGGTGAGTTATGTCCGCGAATCGGACATCCTGTGAAAAGTTATGACCATTCGAATTTGTCGAGTGCTTCCGTTGTTCAATTTCGAGCGTCTCGATATTTTATGTCCTCGAATCAGACATCCGAGTGAAATGTTATGACCATTCGAATTTGTCGAGAGCTTCCGTTGTTCAATTTCGAGCGTCTCGATATATTATTTTCCCGAATCGGACTTCCGAGTGAAATTCTAAGACCATTGGAGTTTCTCGAGAGCTTTTGTTTTTCAATTTCGAGCGTCTAGGTGAGTTATGTCCGCGAATCGGACATCCTGTGAAAAGTTATGACAATTTGAATTTCTCTAGTGCTTCCGTTGTTCAATTTCAAGCGTCTCGATATTTTATGTCCTCGAATCAGACATCGGAGTGAAATGTTATGACCATTCGAATTTGTCGAGAGCTTCCGTTGTTCAATTTTATGACCATTCGAATTTGTCGAGAGCTTCCGTTGTTCAATTTTGAGCGTCTAGATTAGTTATGTCTGCGAATCGGACATCCTGTGAAAAGTTATGACCATTTGAATTTCTCGAGTGCTTCCGTTGTTCAATTTCGAGCGTCTTGATATATTATGTCCCCGAATCGGTCTTCTGTGTGAAAAGTTAGGACCATTCGAATTTCTGGATAGCTTCCGTTGTTCAATTTCGAGCGTCTCGATATATTATGTCCCCGAATCAGACATCTGTGTGAAAAGTTATGACCATTCAAATTTCCCGAGAGCATCCGTTGTTCAATTTCGAGCGTCTCGATATATTATGTCCCCGAATCGGACTTCCGAGTGAAATTTTATGACCATTCGAATTTCTCGAGAGCTTCCGTTGTTCAATTTCGAGCGTCTAGGTGAGTTATGTCCGCGAATCGGACATCCTGTGAAAAGTTATGACCATTCGAATTTGTCGAATGCTTCCGTTGTTCAATTTCGAGCGTCTCGATATTTTATGTCCTCGAATCAGACATCCGAGTGAAATGTTATGACCATTCGAATTTGTCGAGAGCTTCCGTTGTTCAATTTCGAGCGTCTCGATATATTATTTTCCCGAATCGGACTTCCGAGTGAAATTTTATGACCATTGGAGTTTCTCGAGAGCTTCCGTTTTTCAATTTCGAGCGTCTAGATGAGTTATGTCCGCGAATCGGACATCCTGTGAAAAGTTATGACAATTTGAATTTCTCTAGTGCTTCCGTTGTTCAATTTCAAGCGTCTCGATATTTTATGTCCTCGAATCAGATATCGGAGTGAAATGTTATGAACATTCGAATTTGTCGAGAGCTTCCGTTGTTCAATTTCGAGCGTCTCGATATATTATGTCCCCGAATCGGACATCCAAGTGAAATTTTATGACCATTCGAATTTCTCGAGAGGTTCCGTTGTTCAATTTCGAGCGTCTAGATGAGTTATGTCCGCGAATCGGACATCCTTTGAAAAGTTATGACCATTCGAATTTCTCTAGTGCTTCCGTTGTTCAATTTCAAGCGTCTCGATATTTTATGTCCTCGAATCAGACATCGGAGTGAAATGTTATGAACATTCGAATTTGTCGAGAGCTTCCGTTGTTCAATTTCGAGCGTCTCGATATATTATGTCCCCGAATCGGACGTCTGAGTCAAATTTTATGACCATTCAAATTTCTCGAGAGCTTCCGTTGTTCAATTTGGAGCGTCTAGATGAGTTATGTCCGTGAATCGAACATCCTGTGAAAAGTTATGACCATTTGAATTTCTTGAGTGCTTCCGTTGTTCAATTTCAAGCGTCTCGATATTTTATATCCTCGAATCAGACATCGCAGTGAAATGTTATGACCATTCGAATTTGTCGAGAGCTTCCGTTGTTCAATTTCGAGCGTCTCGATATATTATGTCCCCGAATCGGACTTCCGAGTGAAATTTTATGACCATTCGAATTTCTCGAGAGCTTTTGTTGTTCAATTTCGAGCGTCTAGGTGAGTTATGTCCGCGAATCGGACATCCTGTGAAAAGTTATGACCATTCGAATTTCTCGAGTGCTTCCGTTGTTCAATTTCGAGCGTCTCGATATTTTATGTCCTCGAATCAGACATCCGAGTGAAATGTTATGACCATTCGAATTTGTCGAGAGCTTCCGTTTTCAATTTCGAGCGTCTCGATATATTATGTCCCGAATCGACATCTGTGTGAAAAGTTATGACCATTCGAATTTGTCGAGAGCTTCCATTGTTCAATTTCGAGGGTGTCGATATATTATGTCACCGAATCGGACATCCGTGTGAAAAGTTATGACCATTCGAATTTGTCAAGAGCTTCCGTTGTTCAATTTCGAGCGTTTCGTATATTATGTCCCCGAATCGGACGTCCAGTCAAATTTTATGACCATTCGAATTTGTCGAGAGCTTCCATTGTTCAATTTGAGCGTCTAGGTGAGTTATGTCCGCGAATCGGACATCCTATGAAAAGTTATGACCATTCGAATTTGTCGAGTGTTCCGTTGTTCAATTTCGAGCGTCTCGATATTTTATGTCCTCGAATCAGACATCCGAGTGAAATGTTATGACATTTGAATTTCTCAGTGCTTCCGTTGTTCAATTTCGAGCGTCTGATATATTATGTCCCCGAATCGGTCTTCTGTGTGAAAAGTTAGGACCATTCGAATTTCTGGACAGCTTCCGCTGTTCAATTTCGAGCATCTCGATATATTATGTCCCCGAATCGGACATCTGTGTGAAAAGTTATGACCATTCAAATTTCCCGAGAGCATCCGTTGTTCAATTTCTAGCGTCTCGATATATTATGTCCCCGAATCGGACTTCCGACTAAAATTTATGACCATTCGAATTTCTCGAGAGCTTCCGTTGTTCAATTTCGAGCGTCTAGTGAGTTATGTCCGCGAATCGGACATCCTGTGAAAAGTTATGACCATTCGAATTTGTCGAGTGCTTCCGTTGTTCAATTTCGAGCGTCTCGATATTTTATGTCCTCGAATCAGACATCCGAGTGAAATGTTATGACCATTCGAATTTGTCGAGAGCTTCCGTTGTTCAATTTCGAGCGTCTCGATATATTATTTCCCGAATCGGACTTCCGAGTGAAATTCTAAGACCATTGGAGTTTCTCGAGAGCTTTTGTTTTCAATTTCGAGCGTCTAGGTGAGTTATGTCCGCGAATCGGACATCCTGTGAAAAGTTATGACCATTTGAATTTCTCGAGTGCTTCCGTTGTTCAATTTCAAGCGTCTCGATATTTTATGTCCTCAAATCAGACATCGGAGGGAAATGTTATGACCATTCGAATTTGTCGAGAGCTTCCGTTGTTCAATTTTATGACCATTCGAATTTGTCGAGAGCTTCCGTTGTTCAATTTCGAGCGTCTAGATGAGTTATGTCTGCGAATCGGACATCCTGTGAAAAGTTATGACCATTTGAATTTCTCGAGTGCTTCCGTTGTTCAATTTCGAGCGTCTGATATATTATGTCCCGAATCGGTCTTCTGTGTGAAAAGTTAGGACCATTCGAATTTCTGGATAGCTTCCGTTGTTCAATTTCGAGCATCTCGATATATTATGTCCCCGAATCGGACATCGGTGTGAAACGTTATGACCATTCAAATTTCCCGAGGGCATCCGTTGTTCAATTTCTAGCATATCGATATATTATGTCCCCGAATCGGACTTCCGAGTGAAATTTATGACCATTCGAATTTCTCGAGAGCTTCCGTTGTTCAATTTCGAGCGTCTAGTGAGTTATGTCCGCGAATCGGACATCCTGTGAAAAGTTATGACCATTCGAATTTGTCGACTGCTTCCGATGTTCAATTTCGAGCGTCTCGATATTTTATGTCCTCGAATCAGACATCCGAGTGAAATGTTATGACCATTCGAATTTGTCGAGAGCTTCCGTTGTTCAATTTCGAGCGTCTCGATATATTATGTCCCGAATCGGACTTCCGAGTGAAATTTTATGACCATTGAATTTCTCGAGAGCTTCCGTTTTTCAATTTCGAGCGTCTAGGTGAGTTATGTCCGGAATCGGACATCCTGTGAAAAGTTATGACCATTTGAATTTCTCTAGTGCTTCCGTTGTTCAATTTCAAGCGTCTCGATATTTTATGTCCTCGAATCAGACATCGGAGTGAAATGTTATGACCATTCGAATTTGTCGAGAGCTTCCGTTGTTCAATTTCGAGCGTCTCGATATATTATGTCCCCGAATCGGACATCCAGTGAAATTTTATGACCATTCGAATTTCTCGAGAGCTTCCGTTGTTCAATTTCGAGCGTCTAGATGAGTTATGTCCGCGAATCGGACATCCTTTGAAAAGTTATGACCATTCGAATTTCTCTAGTGCTTCCGTTGTTCAATTTCAGCGTCTCGATATTTTATGTCCTCGAATCAGACATCGGAGTGAAATGTTATGACATTCGAATTTGTCGAGAGCTTCCGTTGTTCAATTTCGAGCGTCTCGATATATTATGTCCCCGAATCGGACATCCTGTGAAAATTTATGACCATTCGAATTTCTCGAGAGCTTCCGTTGTTCAATTTCGAGCGTCTAGATGAGTTATGTCCGCGAATCGGACATCCTGTGAAAAGTTATGACCATTCGAATTTCTCTAGTGCTTCCGTTGTTCAATTTCAAGCGTCTCGATATTTTATGTCCTCGAATCAGACATCGGAGTGAAATGTTATGACCATTCGAATTTGTCGAGAGCTTCCGTTGTTCAATTTCGAGCGTCTCGATATATTATGTCCCCGAATCGGACATCCAAGTGAAATTTTATGACCATTCGAATTTTTCGAGAGCTTCCGTTGTTCAATTTCGAGCGTCTAGATGAGTTATGTCACCGAATCGGACATCCAAGTGAAATTTTATGACCATTCGAATTTCTCTAGAGGTTCCGTTGTTCAATTTCAAGCGTCTAGGTGAGTTATGTCCGCGAATGAGACATCCTGTGAAAAGTTACGACCATTTGAATTTCTCTAGTGCTTCCGTTGTTCAATTTCGAGGGTCTCGATATTTTATGTCCTAGAATCAGACATCCGAGTGAAATGATATGACCATTCGAATTTATCGAGAGCTTCCGTTGTTCAATTTCGAGCGTCTAGATGAGTTATGTCACCGAATCGGACATCCGTGTGAAAAGTTATGACCATTCGAATTTGTCGAGAGCTTCCGTTGTTCAATTTCGAGCGTCTCGATATATTATTTCCCGAATCGGACATCCGAGTGAAATTTTATGACCATTCGAATTTCTCGAGAGCTTCCGTTTTTCAATTTCGAGCGTCTAGATGAGTTATGTCCGCGAATCGGACATCCTGTGAAAAGTTATGACCATTTGAATTTCTCGAGTGCTTCCGTTGTTCAATTTCAAGCGTCTCGATATTTTATGTCCTCGAATCAGACATCGGAGTGAAATGTTATGACCATTCGAATTTGTCGAGAGCTTCCGTTGTTCAATTTCGAGCGTCTCGATATATTATGTCCCCGAATCGGACATCCAGTGAAATTTATGACCATTCGAATTTCTCGAGAGCTTCCGTTGTTCAATTTCGAGCGTCTAGATGAGTTATGTCCGCGAATCGGACATCCTTTGAAAAGTTATGACCATTCGAATTTCTCGAGTGCTTCCGTTGTTCAATTTCAAGCGTCTCGATATTTTATGTCCTCGAATCAGACATCGGAGTGAAATGTTATGACCATTCGAATTTGTCGAGAGCTTCCGTTGTTCAATTTCGAGCGTCTCGATATATTATGTCCCGAATCGGACATCCAGTGAAATTTATGACCATTCGAATTTTCGAGAGCTTCCGTTGTTCAATTTCGAGCGTCTAGATGAGTTATGTCACCGAATCGGACATCCAGTGAAATTTTATGACCATTCGAATTTCTCGAGAGCTTCCGTTGTTCAATTTCAAGCGTCTAGATGAGTTATGTCCGCGAATCAGACATCCTGTGAAAAGTTATGACCATTTGAATTTCTCGAGTGCTTCCGTTGTTCAATTTCGAGCGTCTCGATATTTTATGTCCTCGAATCAGACATCCGAGTGAAATGTTATGACCATTCGAATTTGTCGAGAGCTTCCGTTGTTCAATTTCGAGCGTCTAATGAGTTATGTCACCGAATCGGACATCCGTGTGAAAAGTTATGACCATTCGAATTTGTCGAGAGCTTCCGTTGTTCAATTTCGAGCGTCTCGATATATTATGTCCCGAATCGGACTTCCGAGTGAAATTTATGACCATTGAATTTTCGAGAGCTTCCGTTGTTCAATTTCGAGCGTCTAGATGAGTTATGTCCGCGAATCGGACATCCTGTGAAAAGTTATGACCATTTGAATTTCTCGAGTGCTTCCGTTGTTCAATTTCAAGCGTCTCGATATTTATGTCCTCGAATCAGACATCGAGTGAAATGTTATGACCATTCGAATTTGTCGAGAGCTTCCGTTGTTCAATTTCGAGCGTCTCGATATATTATGTCCCCGAATCGGACATCCGAGTGAAATTTATGACCATTCGAATTTCTCGAGAGCTTCCGTTGTTCAATTTCGAGCGTCTAGATGAGTTATGTCCGCGAATCGGACATCCTGTGAAAAGTTATGACCATTCGAATTTCTCGAGTGCTTCCGTTGTTCAATTTCAAGCGTCTCGATATTTTATGTCCTCGAATCAGACATCGGAGTGAAATGTTATGACCATTCGAATTTGTCGAGAGCTTCCGTTGTTCAATTTCGAGCGTCTCGATATATTATGTCCCCGAATCGGACATCCGAGTGAAATGTTATGACCATTCGAATTTGTCGAGAGCTTCCGTTGTTCAATTTCGAGCGTCTAGATGAGTTATGTCACCGAATCGGACATCCGGTGAAATTTATGACCATTCGAATTTCTCGAGAGCTTCCGTTGTTCAATTTCGAGCGTCTAGATGAGTTATGTCCGCGAATCGGACATCCTGTGAAAAGTTATGACCATTTGAATTTCTCGAGTGCTTCCGTTGTTCAATTTCGAGCGTCTCGATATTTTATGTCCTCGAATCAGACATCCGAGTGAAATGTTATGACCATTCGAATTTGTCGAGAGCTTCCGTTGTTCAATTTCGAGCGTCTAGATGAGTTATGTCACCGAATCGGACATCCGTGTGAAAAGTTATGACCATTCGAATTTGTCGAGAGCTTCCGTTGTTCAATTTCGAGCGTCTAGATGAGTTATGTCACCGAATCGGACATCCTGTGAAAAGTTATGACCATTGGAATTTGTCGAGAGCTTCCGTTGTTCAATTTCGAGCGTCTCGATATATTATGTCCCCGAATCGGACATCCGAGTGAAATTTTATGACCATTCGAATTTCTCGAGAGCTTCCGTTGTTCAATTTCGAGCGTCTACATGAGTTATGTCCGCGAATCAAACATCCTGTGAAAAGTTATGACCATTTGAATTTGTCGATAGCTTCCGTTGTTCAATTTTGAGCGTCTCGATATATTATGTCCCCGAATCGGACATCTGAGTGAAATTTTATGACCATTCAAATTTCTCGAGAGCTTCCGTTGTTCAATTTCGAGCGTCTAGATGAGTTATGTCGTTGAATCAGACATCCTGTGAAAAGTTATGACCATTTAAATTTCTTGAGTGCTTCCGTTGTTCAATTTCAAGCGTCTCGATATTTTATGTCCTCGAATCAGACATCGCAGGGAAATGTTATGACCATTCGAATTTGTTGAGAGCATCCGTTGTTCAACTTCGAGCGTCTCGATATATTATGTCCCCGAATCGGACTTCCGAGTGAAATTTTATGACCATTTGAATTTCTCGAGAGCTTTTGTTGTTCAATTTCGAGCGTCTAGGTGAGTTATGTCCGCGAATGACACATCCTGTGAAAAGTTATGACCATTTGAATTTCTCGAGTGCTTCCGTTGTTCAATTTCGAGCGTCTCGATATTTTATGTCCTCGAATCAGACATCCGAGTGAAATGTTATGACCATTCGAATTTGTCGAGAGCTTCCGTTGTTCAATTTCGAGCATCTAGATGAGTTATGTCACCGAATCGGACATCCGTGTGAAAAGTTATGACCATTCGAATTTGTCGAGAGCTTCCGTTGTTCAATTTCGAGCGTCTAGATGAGTTATGTCACCGAATCGGACATCCATGTGAAAGGTTATGACCATTGGAATTTG
The DNA here is from genome assembly GCF_004193775.1 of Glycine soja. NCBI lineage: Eukaryota > Viridiplantae > Streptophyta > Magnoliopsida > Fabales > Fabaceae > Glycine > Glycine soja. The sequence goes on from NW_021144239.1 coordinate 21,176, forward strand.
TCGAGAGCTTCCGTTGTTCAATTTCGAGCGTCTCGATATATTATGTCCCCGAATCAGACATCCGAGTGAAATTTTATGACCATTCGAATTTCTCGAGAGCTTCTGTTGTTCAATTTCGAGCGTCTAGATGAGTTATGTCCGCGAATCGACATCCTGTGAAAAGTTATGACCATTTGAATTTCTCGAGTGCTTCCGTTGTTCAATTTCAAGCGTCTCGATATTTTATGTCCTCGAATCAGACATCGGAGTGAAATATTATGACCATTCAAATTTGTCGAGAGCTTCCGTTGTTCAATTTCGAGCGTCTAGATGAGTTATGTCACCGAATCGGACATCCGTGTGAAAAGTTATGACCATTCGACTTTGTCGAGAGCTTCCGTTGTTCAATTTCGAGCGTCTCGATATATTATGTCCCCGAATCGGTCTTCTGTGTGAAAAGTTAGGACCATTCGAATTTCTGGACAGCTTCCGTTGTTCAATTTCGAGCGTCTCGATATTTTATGTCTTCGAATCAGACATCCGAGTGAAATGTTATGACCATTCGAATTTGTCGAGAGCTTCCGTTTTTCAATTTCGAGCGTCTAGATGAGTTATGTCACCGAATCGGACATCCGTGTGAAAAGTTATGACCATTCGAATTTGTGGAGGCTTCCGTTGTTCAATTTCGAGCGTCTCGATATATTATGTCCCCGAATCGGTCTTCTGTGTGAAAAGTTAGGACCATTCGAATTTCTGGACAGCTTCCGTTGTTGAATTTCGAGCGTCTCAATATATTATGTCCCCGAATCAGACATCTGTGTGAAAAGTTATGACCATTAAAATTTCACGAGAGCATCCGTTGTTCAATTTCTTGCATCTCGATATATTATGTCCCCGAATCGGACATTTGTGTGAAAAGTTATGACCATTCGAATTTGTCGAGAGCTTCCGTTGTTCAATTTCGAGCGTCTAGATGAGTTATGTCACCGAATCGGACATCCGTGTGAAAAGTTATGACCATTTGAATTTGTCGATAGCTTCCGTTGTTCAATTTCGAGCGTCTCGATATATTATGTCCCCGAATCGGACATCTGAGTGAAATTTTATGACCATTCGAATTTCTCGAGAGCTTCCGTTGTTCAATTTGGGCGTCTAGATGAGTTATGTCCCCAAATCGGTCTTCTGTGTGAAAAGTAAGGACCATTCGAATTTCTGGATAGCTTCCGTTGTTCAATTTCGAGCGTCTAGATATATTATGTCCCCGAATCAGACATCTGTGTGAAAAGTTATGACCATTTGAATTTCTCGAGTGCTTCCGTTGTTCAATTTCAAGCATCTCGATATTTTATGTCCTCGAATCAGAAATCCGAGGGAAATTATATGACCATTCGAATTTATCGAGAGCTTCCGTTGTTCAATTTCGAGCGTCTAGATGAGTTATGTCACCGAATCGGTCATCCGTGTGAAAAGTTATGACCATTCGAATTTGGCGAGAGCTTCCGTTGTTCAATTTCGAGCGTCTAGAAGAGTTATGTTCGCGAATCGGACATCCTGTGAAAAGTTATGACCATTCGAAATTCTCGAGAGCTTCCGTTGTTCAATTTCGAGCGTCTCGATATTTTATGTTCTCGAATCAGACATCCGAGTGAAATGTTATGACCATTCGAATTTTTTGAGAGCTTCCGTTTTTCAATTTCGAGCGTCTCGATATATTATGTCCCCGAATCGGACATCTGTGTGAAAAGTTATGACCATTCGAATTGGTCGAGAGCTTCCGTTGTTCAATTTCGAGCGTGTCGATATATTATGTCACCGAATCGGACATCCGTGTGAAAAGTTATGACCATTCGAATTTGTCGAAAGCTTCCGTTGTTCAATTTCGAGCGTTTCGATATATTATGTCCCCGAATCGGACATCCGAGAGAAATTTTATGACCATTGGAGTTTCTGGAGAGCTTCCGTTTTTCAATTTCGAGCGTCTAGGTGAGTTATGTCCGCGAATCGGACATCCTATGAAAAGTTATGACAATTTGAATTTGTCTAGTGCTTTCGTTGTTCAATTTCAAGCGTCTCGATATTTTATGTCCTCGAATCAGACATCGGAGTCAAATGTTATGACCATTCGAATTTGTCGAGAGCTTCCGTTGTTCAATTTCGAGCATCTCGATATATTATGTCCCCGAATCGGACATCCAAGTGAAATTTTATGACCATTCGAATTTCTCGAGAGGTTCCGTTGTTCAATTTCGAGCGTCTAGATGAGTTATGTTCGCGAATCGGACATCCTGTGAAAAGTTATGACCATTTGAATTTCTCTAGTGCTTCCGTTGTTCAATTTCAAGCGTCTCGATATTTGATGTCCTCGAATCAGACATCGGAGTGAAATGTTATGACCATTCAAATTTTATGACCATTCGAATTTGTCGAGAGCTTCTGTTGTTCAATTTTGAGCGTCTAGATGAGTTATGTCTGCGAATCGGACATCCTGTGAAAAGTTATGACCATTTAAATTTCTCGAGTGCTTCCGTTGTTCAATTTCGAGCGTCTTGATATATTATGTCCCCGAATCGGTCTTCTGTGTGAAAAGTTAGGACCATTCGAATTTCTGGATAGCTTCCGTTGTTCAATTTCGAGCATCTCGATATATTATGTCCCCGAATCAACATCTGTGTGAAAAGTTATGACCACTCAAATTTCTCGAGAGCATACGTTGTTCAATTTCGAGCGTCTCGATATATTATGTCCCCGAATCGGACTTCCGAGTGAAGTTTTATGACCATTCAAATTTCTCGAGAGCTTCCGTTGTTCAATTTCGAGCGTCTAGGTGAGTTATGTCCGCGAATCAGACATCCTGTGAAAAGTTATGACTATTCGAATTTCTCGAGTGCTTCTGTTATTCAATTTCGAGCGTCTCGATATTTTATGTCCTCGAATCAGACATCCGAGTGAAATGTTATGACCATTCGAATTTGTCGAGAGCTTCCGTTGTTCAATTTCGAGCGTCTCGATATATTATTTTCCCGAATCGGACTTCCGAGTGAAATTTTATGACCATTGGAGTTTCTGGAGAGCTTCCGTTTTTCAATTTCGAGCGTCTAGGTGAGTTATGTCCGCGAATCGGACATCCTGTGAAAAGTTATGACAATTTTAATTTGTCTAGTGCTTTCGTTGTTCAATTTCAAGCGTCTCGATATCTTATGTCCTCGAATCAGACATCGGAGTTAAATGTTATGACCATTCGACTTTGTCGAGAGCTTCCGTTGTTCAATTTCAATCGTCTCGATATATTATGTCCCCGAATCGGACATCCATGTGAAATTTTATGACCATTCGAATTTCTCGAGAGGTTCCGTTGTTCAATTTCGAGCGTCTAGATGAGTTATGTCCGCGAATCGGACATCCTGTGAAAAGTTATGACCATTTGAATTTCTCTAGTGCTTCCGTTGTTCAATTTCAAGCGTCTCGATATTTGATGTCCTCGAATCAGATATCGGAGTGAAATGTTATGACCATTCAAATTTGTCGAGAGCTTCCGTTGTTCAATTACTAGCGTCTAGATGAGTTATGTCACCGAATCGGACATCCAGTGAAATTTTATGACCATTCGAATTTCTCGAGAGGTTCCGTTGTTCAATTTCGAGCGTCTAGGTGAGTTATGTCCGTGAATGAGACATCCAGTGAAAAGTTACGATAATTGGAATTTCTCGTGAGCTTCCGTTGTTCAATTTCGAGGGTCTCGATATTTTATGTCCTCGAATCAGACATCCGAGTGAAATGATATGACCATTCGAATTTGTCGAGAGCTTCCGTTGTTCAATTTCGAGCGTCTAGATGAGTTATGTCACCGAATCGGACATCCGTGTGAAAAGTTATGACCATTCGAATTTGTCGAGAGCTTCCGTTGTTCAATTTCGAGTGTCTAGATGAGTTATGTCATCGAATCGGACATTCATGTGAAATGTTATGACCATTGGACTTTGTCGAGTGCTTCCGTTGTTCAATTTCGAGCGTCTCGATATATTATGTCCCCGAATCGGACATCCAAGTGAAATTTTATGACCATTCGAATTTCTCGAGAGGTTCCGTTGTTCAATTTCGAGCGTCTAGATGAGTTATGTTCGCGAATCGGACATCCTGTGAAAAGTTATGACCATTTGAATTTCTCTAGTGCTTCCGTTGTTCAATTTCAAGCGTCTCGATATTTGATGTCCTCGAATCAGACATCGGAGTGAAATGTTATGACCATTTTTATGACCATTCGAATTTGTCGAGAGCTTCTGTTGTTCAATTTTGAGCGTCTAGATGAGTTATGTCTGCGAATCGGACATCCTGTGAAAAGTTATGACCATTTAAATTTCTCGAGTGCTTCCGTTGTTCAATTTCGAGCGTCTTGATATATTATGTCCCCGAATCGGTCTTCTGTGTGAAAAGTTAGGACCATTCGAATTTCTGGATAGCTTCCGTTGTTCAATTTCGAGCGTCTCGATATATTATGTCCCCGAATCAAACATCTGTGTGAAAAGTTATGACCACTCAAATTTCTCGAGAGCATACGTTGTTCAATTTCGAGCGTCTCGATATATTATGTCCCCGAATCGGACTTCCGAGTGAAGTTTTATGACCATTCAAATTTCTCGAGAGCTTCCGTTGTTCAATTTCGAGCGTCTAGGTGAGTTATGTCCGCGAATCAGACATCCTGTGAAAAGTTATGACTATTCGAATTTCTCGAGTGCTTCTGTTATTCAATTTCGAGCGTCTCGATATTTTATGTCCTCGAATCAGACATCCGAGTGAAATGTTATGACCATTCGAATTTGTCGAGAGCTTCCGTTGTTCAATTTCGAGCGTCTCGATATATTATTTTCCCGAATCGGACTTCCGAGTGAAATTTTATGACCATTGGAGTTTCTGGAGAGCTTCCGTTTTTCAATTTCGAGCGTCTAGGTGAGTTATGTCCGCGAATCGGACATCCTGTGAAAAGTTATGACAATTTTAATTTGTCTAGTGCTTTCGTTGTTCAATTTCAAGCGTCTCGATATTTTATGTCCTCGAATCAGACATCGGAGTCAAATGTTATGACCATTCGAATTTGTCGAGAGCTTCCATTGTTCAATTTCGAGCGTCTCGATATATTATGTCCCCGAATCGGACATCCAAGTGAAATTTTATGACCATTCGAATTTCTCGAGAGGTTCCGTTGTTCAATTTCGAGCGTCTAGATGAGTTATGTTCGCGAATCGGACATCCTGTGAAAAGTTATGACCATTTGAATTTCTCTAGTGCTTCCGTTGTTCAATTTCAAGCGTCTCGATATTTGATGTCCTCGAATCAGATATCGGAGTGAAATGTTATGACCATTCAAATTTGTCGAGAGCTTCCGTTGTTCAATTACTAGCGTCTAGATGAGTTATGTCACCGAATCGGACATCCAAGTGAAATTTTATGACCATTCGAATTTCTCGAGAGGTTCCGTTGTTCAATTTCGAGCGTCTAGGTGAGTTATGTCCGTGAATGAGACATCCAGTGAAAAGTTACGACCATTTGAATTTCTCGAGTGCTTCCGTTGATCAATTTCGAGGGTCTCGATATTTTATGTCCTCGAATCAGACATCCGAGTGAAATGTTATGACCATTCGAATTTGTCGAGAGCTTCCGTTGTTCAATTTCGAGCGTCTAGATGAGTTATGTCACCGAATCGGACATCCGTGTGAAAAGTTATGACCATTCGAATTTGTCGAGAGCTTCCGTTGTTCAATTTCGAGTGTCTAGATGAGTTATGTCATCGAATCGGACATTCATGTGAAATGTTATGACCATTGGACTTTGTCGAGTGCTTCCGTTGTTCAATTTCGAGCGTCTCGATATATTATGTCCCCGAATCGGACATCCGAGAGAAATTATATGACCATTCAAATTTCTCGAGAGCTTCCGTTGTTCAATTTCGAGCGTCTAGATGAGTTATGTCCGCGAATCGAACATCCTGTGAAAAGTTATGACCATTTGAATTTCTCTAGGGCTTCCGTTGTTCAATTTCAAGCGTCTCGATATTTTATGTCCTCGAATCAGACATCGGAGTGAAATGTTATGACCATTCGAATTTGTCGAGAGCTTCCGTTGTTCAATTTCGAGCGTCTAGATGAGTTATGTCACCGAATCGGACATCCGTGTGAAAAGTTATGACCATTGGACTTTGTCGAGCGCTTCCGTTGTTCAGTTTCGAGCGTCTCGATATATTATGTCCCCGAATCGGTCTTCTGTGTGAAAAGTTAGGACCATTCGAATTTCTGGACAGCTTCCGTTGTTCAATTTCGAGCGTCTCGATATTTTATGTCCTCGAATCAGACATCCGAGTGAAATGTTATGACCATTCGAATTTGTCGAGAGCTTCCGTTGTTCAATTTCGATTGTCAAGATAAGTTATGTCACCGAATCGGAAATCCGTGTGAAAAGTTATGACCATTGGACTTTGTCGAGAGCTTCCGTTGTTCAATTTCGAGCGTCTAGATGAGTTATGTCCCATTGGACTTTGTCGAGAGCTTCCGTTGTTCAATTTCGAGCGTCTAGATGAGTTATGTCCCCAAATCGGTCTTATGTGTGAAAAGTTAGGACCATTCGAATTTCTGGACAGCTTCCGTTGTTCAATTTCGAGCGTCTCGATATATTATGTCCCCGAATCAGACATCTGTGTGAAAAGTTATGTCCATTCAAAATTCCCGAGAGATCCGTTGTTCAATTTCTAGCGTCTCGATATATTATGTTCCCGAATCAGACATCCGAGTGAAATGTTATGACCATTCGAATTTGTCGAGAGCTTCCGTGGTTCAATTTCGAGCGTCTAGATGAGTTATGTCACCGAATCGGTCATCCGTGTGAAAAGTTATGACCATTTGAATTTGTCGATAGCTTCCGTTGTTCAATTTCGAGCGTCTCGATATATTATGTCCCCGAATCGGACATCTGAGTGAAATTTTATGACCATTCGAATTTCTCGACAGCTTCCGTTGTTCAATTTTGAGCGTCTAGATGAGTTATGTCCGCGAATCGGACATCCTGTGAAAAGTTATGACCATTTGAATTTCTCGAGTGCTTCCGTTGTTCAATTTCAAGCGTCTCGATATTTTATGTCCTCGAATCAGACATCGGAGTGAAATGTTATGACCATTCAAATTTGTTGAGAGCTTCCGTTGTTCAATTTCGAGCGTCTCGATATATTATATCCCCGAATAGGACTTCAGAGTGAAATTTTATGACCATTCGAATTTCTAGAGAGCTTCCGTTGTTCAATTTCGAGCGTCTAGGTGAGTTATGTCCGCGAATTGGAAATCCTGTGAAAAGTTATGACCATTCGAATTTCTCGAGAGCTTCCGTTTTTCAATTTCGAGCGTCTCGATATATTATGTCCCCGAATCGGACATCGGAGTGAAATGTTATGACCATTTGAATTTGTCGAGAGCTTCCATTGTTCAATTTCGAGCGTGTCGATATATTATATCACCGAATCGAACATCCGCGTGAAAACTTATGACCATTCGAGTTTTTCGAGAGCTTTCGTTGTTCAATTTCGAGCGTGTCGATATATTATGTCCCCGAATCGGACGTCCGAGTGAAATTTTATGACCATTCGAATATGTCGAGAGCTTCCGTTGTTCAATTTTGAGCGTCTAGATGAGTTATGTATGCGAATCGGACATCCTGTGAAAAGTTATGACCATTTGAATTTCTCGAGTGCTTCCGTTGTTCAATTTCGAGCGTCTCGATATATTATGTCCCGGAATCGGTCTTCTGTGTGAAAAGTTAGGACCATTCGAATTTCTGGACAGCTTCCGTTGTTCAATTTCGAGCGTCTCGATATATTATGTCCCCGAATCAGACATCTGTGTGAAAAGTTATGACCATTCAAATTTCCCGAGAGCATCGGTTGTTCAATTTCGAGCGTCTTGATATATTATGTCCCCAAATCGGACTTCCGAGTGAAATTTTAAGACCATTCGACTTTGTCGAGAGCTTCCGTTGTTCAATTTCAAGCGTCTCGATATATTATGTCCCCGAATCGGACATCCAAGTGAAATTTTATGACCATTCAAATTTCTCGAGAGCTTCCGTTGTTCAATTTCGAGCGTCTAGGTGAGTTATGTCCGCGAATCAGACATCCTGTGAAAAGTTATGACTATTCGAATTTCTCGAGTGCTTCTGTTATTCAATTTCGAGCGTCTCGATATTTTATGTCCTCGAATCAGACATCCGAGTGAAATGTTATGACCATTCGAATTTGTCGAGAGCTTCCGTTGTTCAATTTCGAGCGTCTCGATATATTATTTTCCCGAATCGGACTTCCGAGTGAAATTTTATGACCATTGGAGTTTCTGGAGAGCTTCTGTTTTTCAATTTCGAGCGTCTAGGTGAGTTATGTCCGCGAATCGGACATCCTGTGAAAAGTTATGACAATTTTAATTTGTCTAGTGCTTTCGTTGTTCAATTTCAAGCGTCTCGATATTTTATGTCCTCGAATCAGACATCGGAGTCAAATGTTATGACCATTCGAATTTGTCGAGAGCTTCCATTGTTCAATTTCGAGCGTCTCGATATATTATGTCCCCGAATCGGACATCCGAGTGAAATTTTATGACCATTCGAATTTCTCGAGAGCTTCCGTTGTTCAATTTCGAGCGTCTAGATGAGTTATGTTCGCGAATCGGACATCCTGTGAAAAGTTATGACCATTTGAATTTCTCTAGTGCTTCCGTTGTTCAATTTCAAGCGTCTCGATATTTGATGTCCTCGAATCAGATATCGGAGTGAAATGTTATGACCATTCAAATTTGTCGAGAGCTTCCGTTGTTCAATTACTAGCGTCTAGATGAGTTATGTCACCGAATTGGACATCCAAGTGAAATTTTATGACCATTCGAATTTCTCGAGAGGTTCCGTTGTTCAATTTCGAGCGTCTAGGTGAGTTATGTCCGTGAATGAGACATCCAGTGAAAAGTTACGACCATTTGAATTTCTCGAGTGCTTCCGTTGATCAATTTCGAGGGTCTCGATATTTTATGTCCTCGAATCAGACATCCGAGTGAAATGATATGACCATTCGAATTTGTCGAGAGCTTCCGTTGTTCAATTTCGAGCGTCTAGATGAGTTATGTCACCGAATCGGACATCCGTGTGAAAAGTTATGACCATTCGAATTTGTCGAGAGCTTCCGTTGTTCAATTTCGAGCGTCTCGATATATTATGTCCCCGAATCGGACATCCGAGTGAAATTTTATGACCATTCGAATTTGTCGAGAGCTTCCGTTGTTCAATTTTGAGCGTCTAGATGAGTTATGTCTGCGAATCGGACATCCTGTGAAAAGTTATGACCATTTGAATTTCTCGAGTGCTTCCGTTGTTCAATTTCGAGCGTCTCGATATATTATGTCCCCGAATCGGACTTCCGAGTGAAATGTTATGACCATTCAAATTTCTCGAGAGCTTCCGTTGTTCAATTTCGAGCGTCTAGGTGAGTTATGTCCGCGAATCGGACATCCTGTGAAAAGTTATGACCATTCGAATTTCGAGAGTGCTTCCGTTGTTCAATTTCGAGCGTCTCGATATTTTATGTCCTCGAATCAGACATCCGAGTGAAATGTTATGACCATTCGAATTTGTCGAGAGCTTCTGTTGTTCAATTTCGAGCGTCTCGTTATATTATGTCCCCGAATCGGACATCCATGTGAAATTTTATCACCATTCGAATTTCTCGAGAGCTTCCGTTGTTCAATTTCGAGCGTCTAGATGAGTTATGTCCGCGAATCGGACATCCGGTGAAAAGTTATGACCATTTTAATTTCTCGAGTGCTTCCGTTGTTCAATTTCAAGCGTCTCGATATTTTATGTCCACGAATCGGACATCGGAGTGAAATGTTATGACCATTCGAATTTGTTGAGAGCTTCCGTTGTTCAATTTCGAGAGTGTCGATATAATATGTCCCCGAATCGGACGTCCGAGTGAAATTTTATGACCATTCGAATTTGTTGAGAGCTTCCGTTGTTCAATTTCGAGCGTGTCGATATAATATGTCCCCGAATCGGACGTCCGAGTGAAATTTTATGACCATTCGAATTTGTCGAGAGCTTCCGTCGTTCAATTTCGAGCGTCTAGATGAGTTATGTCACCGAATCGGACATCCAAGTGAAATTTTATGACCATTCGAATTTCTCGAGAGGTTCCGTTGTTCAATTTCGAGCGTCTACGTGAGTTATGTCCGCGAATGAGACATCCTGTGAAATGTTACGACCATTTGAATTTCTCGAGTGCTTCCGTTGTTCAATTTCGAGGGTCTAGATATTTTATGTCCTCGAATCAGACATCCGAGTGAAATGATATGACCATTCGAATTTATCTAGAGCTTCCGTTGTTCAATTTCGAGCGTCTAGATGAGTTATGTCACCGAATCGGACATCCGTGTGAAAGTTATGACCATTCGAATTTGTCGAGAGCTTTCGTTGTTCAATTACGAGCGTCTAGATGAGTTATGTCACCGAATCGGACATCCATGTGAAAAGTTATGACCATTGGA
>NW_021144240.1:0-18716 GCF_004193775.1 Glycine soja
TTTCGTTCATGTGTCCTCCATCTTCGTGTTTGGAGCCATGCATAGTGATTTCTTTGTGCAATTCTCCATTCTCTACCCCTTTTTCGGAGCCCCATGAATTGCGTTTTCGTTCATGTGTCCTCCACCTTCGAGTTTGGAGCCATGCGTAGTGATTGCTTAGTGCAATTCTCCATTCTCAACCTTTTTCCGGAGCCCCATGAATTCAGTTATCGTTCATGTGTCCTCCACCTTCGAGTTTGGAGCCATGCGTAGTGATTGCTTAGTGCAATTCTCCATTCTCAAACCTTTTTTTCGGAGCCCCATGAATTGCGTTTTTCGTTTCATGTGTCCTTCCACCTTCGAAGTTTGGAGCCATGCGTAGTGATTGCTTAGTGCAATTCTCCATTCTCAACCCCTTTTTTCGGAGCCCCATGAATTGCGTTTTCGTTCATGTGTCCTCCACTTCGAGTTTGGAGCCATGCGTAGTGATTGCTTAGTGCAATTCTCCATTCTCAACCCCTTTTTCGGAGCCCCATGAATTGCGTTTTCGTTCATGTGTCCTCCACCTTCGAGTTTGGAGCCATGCGTAGTGATTGCTTAGTGCAATTCTCCATTCTCAACCTTTTTCGGAGCCCCATGAATTGCGTTTTCGTTCATGTGTCCTCCACCTTCGAGTTTGGAGCCATGCGTAGTGATTGCTTAGTGCAATTCTCCATTCTCAACCCTTTTTCGGAGCCCCATGAATTGCGTTTTCGTTCATGTGTCCTCCACCTTCGAGTTTGGAGCCATGCGTAGTGATTGCTTAGTGCAATTCTCCATTCTCAACCCTTTTTCGGAGCCCCATGAATTGCGTTTTCGTTCATGTGTCCTCCACCTTCGAGTTTGGAGCCATGCGTAATGATTGCTTAGTGCAATTCCCATTCTCAACTTTTTCGGAGCCCCATGAATTGCGTTTTCGTTCATGTGTCCTCCACCTTCGAGTTTGGAGCATGCGTAGTGATTGCTTAGTGCAATTCTCCATTCTCAACCCCTTTTTCGGAGCCCCCATGAATTGCGTTTTCGTTCATGTGTCCTCCACCTTCGAGTTTGGAGCCATGCGTAGTGATTGCTTAGTGCAATTCTCCATTCTCAACCCTTTTTCGGAGCCCCATGAATTGCGTTTTCGTTCATGTGTCCTCCACCTTCGAGTTTGGAGCCATGCGTAGTGATTGCTTAGTGCAATTCTCCATTCTCAACCCTTTTTCGGAGCCCCATGAATTGCCTTTTCGTTCATGCGTCCTCCACCTTCGAGTTTGGAGCCATGCGTAGTGATTGCTTAGTGCAATTCTCCATTCTCAACCCCTTTTTCGGAGCCCCATGAATTGCGTTTTCGTTCATGTGTCCTCCACCTTCGAGTTTGGAGCCATGCGTAGTGATTGCTTAGTGCAATTCTCCATTCTCAATCTTTTTCGGAGCCCCTGAATTGCGTTTTCGTTCATGTGTCCTCCACCCACGAGTTTGGAGCCATGCGTAGTGATTGCTTAGTGCAATTCTCCATTCTCAACCCTTTTTCGGAGCCCCATGAATTGCGTTTTCGTTCATGTGTCCTCCACCTTCGAGTTTGGAGCCATGCGTAATGATTGCTTAGTGCAATTCTCCATTCTCAACCCTTTTTCGGAGCCCCATGAATTGTGTTTTCGTTCATGTGTCCTCCACCTTCGAGTTTGGAGCCATGCGTAGTGATTGCTTAGTGCAATTCTCCATTCTCAACCTTTTTCGGAGCCCCATGAATTGCGTTTTCGTTCATGTGTCCTCCACCTTCGAGTTTGGAGCCATGCGTAGTGATTGCTTAGTGCAATTCTCCATTCTCAACCCTTTTTCGGAGCCCCATGAATTGCGTTTTCGTTCATGTGTCCTCCACCTTCGAGTTTGGAGCCATGCGTAGTGATTGCTTAGTGCAATTCTCCATTCTCAACCCTTTTTCGGAGCCCCATGAATTGCGTTTTCGTTCATGTGTCCTCCACCTTCGAGTTTGGAGCCATGCGTAGTGATTGCTTAGTGCAATTCTCCATTCTCAACTTTTTCGGAGCCCCATGAATTGCGTTTTCGTTCATGTGTCCTCCACCTTCGAGTTTGGAGCCATGCGTAGTGATTGCTTAGTGCAATTCTCCATTCTCAACCCTTTTTCGGAGCCCCATGAATTGCGTTTTCGTTCATGTGTCCTCCACCTTCGAGTTTGGAGCCATGCGAGTGATTGCTTAGTGCAATTCTCCATTCTCAACCCTTTTTCGGAGCCCCATGAATTGCGTTTTCGTTCATGTGTCCTCCACCTTCGAGTTTGGAGCATGCGTAGTGATTGCTTAGTGCAATTCTCCATTCTCAACCCTTTTTCAGAGCCCCATGAATTGCGTTTTCGTTCATGTGTCCTCCACCTTCGAGTTTGGAGCCATGCGTAGTGATTGCTTAGTGCAATTCTCCATTCTCAACCCTTTTTCGGAGCCCCATGAATTGCGTTTTCGTTCATGTGTCCTCCATCTTCGAGTTTGGAGCCATGCGTAGTGATTGTTTAGTGCAATTCTCCATTCTCAATCTTTTTCGGAGCCCCGTGAATTGCGTTTTCGTTCATGTGTCCTCCACCTTCGAGTTTGGAGCCATGCGTAATGTTGCTTAGTGCAATTCTCCATTCTCAACCCCTTTTTCGGAGCCCCATGAATTGCGTTTTCGTTCATGTGTCCTCCACCTTTGAGTTTGGAGCCATGCGTAATGACTGCTTAGTGCAATTCTCCATTCTCAACCCTTTTTCGGAGCCCCATGAATTGTGTTTTCGTTCATGTGTCCTCCACCTTCGAGTTTGGAGCCATGCGTAGTGATTGCTTAGTGCAATTCTCCATTCTCAACCTTTTTCGGAGCCCCATGAATTGCGTTTTCGTTCATGTGTCCTCCACCTTTGAGTTTGGAGCTACGCGTAGTCATTGCTTAGTGCAATTCTCCATTCTCAACCCTTTTTCGGAGCCCCATGAATTGCGTTTTCGTTCATGTGTCTTCCACCTTCGAGTTTGGAGCCATGCGCAGTGATTGCTTAGTGCAATTCTCCACTCTCAACTCTTTTTTCGGAGCCCCATGAATTGCGTTTTCGTTCATGTGTCCTCCATCTTCGAGTTTGGAGCCATGCGTAGTGATTGCTCAGTGCAATTCCCCATTCTCAATGTTTTTCGGAGCCCCATGAATTGCCTTTTCGTTCATGCGTCCTCCACCTTCGAGTTTGGAGCTATGCGTAGTGATTGCTTAGTGCAATTCTCCATTCTCAACCCCTTTTCGGAGCCCCATGAATTGCGTTTTCGTTCATGTGTCCTCCACCTTCGAGTTTGGAGCCATGCGCAGTGATTGCTTTGTGCAATTCTCCATTCTCAACCCCTTTTTCGGAGCCCCATGAATTGCGTTTTCGTTCATGTGTCCTCCCCCTTCGAGTTTGGAGGCATGCGTAGTGATTGCTTAGTGCAATTCTCCATTCTCAACCCTTTTTCAGAGCCCCATGAATTGCCTTTTCGTTCATGCGTCCTCCACCTTCGAGTTTGGAGCCATGCGTAGTGATTGCTTTGTGCAATTCTCCATTCTCAACCCCTTTTTCGGAGCCCCATGAATTGCGTTTTCGTTCATGTGTCTTCCATCTTCGAGTTTGGACCATGCGTAGTGATTGTTTAGTGCAATTCTCCATTCTCAATCTTTTTCGGAGCCCCGTGAATTGCGTTTTCGTTCATGTGTCCTCCACCTTCGAGTTTGGAGCCATGCGTAATGGTTGCTTAGTGCAATTCTCCATTCTCAACCCCTTTTTCGGAGCCCCATGAATTGCGTTTTCGTTCATTCGTCCTCCACCTTTGAGTTTGGAGCCATGCGTAATGACTGCTTAGTGCAATTCTCCATTCTCAACCCTTTTTCGGAGCCCCATGAATTGTGTTTTCGTTCATGTGTCCTCCACCTTCGAGTTTGGAGCCATGTGTAGTGATTGCTTAGTGCAATTCTCCGTTCTCAACCTTTTTCGGAGCCCCGTGAATTGCGTTTTCGTTCATGTGTCCTCCACCTTTGAGTTTGGAGCCATGCGTAATGATTGCTTAGTGCAATTCTCCATTCTCAACCCCTTTTTCGGAGCCCCGTGAATTGCGTTTTCGTTCATGTGTCCTCCACCTTCGAGTTTGGAGTCATGCGTATTGATTGCTTAGTGCAATTCTCGATTCTCAACCTTTTTCGGAGCCCCATTAATTGTGTTTTCGTTCATGTGTCCTACACCTTCGAGTTTAGAGCCATGCGTAGTGATTGCTTAGTGCATTTCTCCATTCTCAACCCTTTTTCGGAGCCCCATGAATTGCGTTTTCGTTCATGTGTCCTCCACCTTCGAGTTTAGAGCCATGCGTAGTGATTGCTTAGTGCATTTCTCCATTCTCAACCCTTTTTCGGAGCCCCATGAATTGCGTTTTCGTTCATGTGTCCTCCACCTTCGAGTTCGGAGCCATGCGTAGTGATTGCTTAGTGCAATTCTCGATTCCCAACCCTTTTTCGGAGCCCCGTGAATTGCGTTTTCATTCATGTGTCCTCCACCTTCGAGTTTGGAGCTATGCGTAGTGATTGCTTAGTGCAATTCTCCGTTCTCAACCTTTTTCGGAGCCCCATGAATTGCGTTTTCGTTCATGTGTCCTCCACCTTCGAGTTTGGAGCCATGCGTAATGATTGCTTAGTGCAATTCTGCATTCTCAACCCTTTTTCGGAGCCCCATGAATTGTGTTTTCGTTCATGTGTCTTCCACCTTCGAATTTGGAGCCATGCGCAGTGATTGCTTAGTGCAATTCTCCATTCTCAACCCTTTTTTCGGAGCCCCATGAATTACGCTTTCGTTCATGTGTCCTCCATCTTCGAGTTTGGAGCCATGCGTAGTGATTGTTTAGTGCGATTCTCGATTCTCAACCCTTTTTCGGAGCCCCGTGAATTGCTTTTTCGTTCATGTGTCCTCCACCTTCGAGTTTGGAGCCATGCGTAATGATTGCTTAGTGCAATTCTGCATTCTCAACCCTTTTTCGGAGCCCCATGAATTGTGTTTTCGTTCATGTGTCTTCCACCTTCGAATTTGGAGCCATGCGCAGTGATTGCTTAGTGCAATTCTCCATTCTCAACCCCTTTTTCGGAGCCCCATGAATTGCGTTTTCGTTCATGTGTCCTCCACCTTCGAGTTTGGAGCCATGCGTAGTGATTGCTTAGTGCAATTCTCGATTCTCAACCCTTTTTCGAGCCCCGTGAATTGCGTTTTCGTTCATGTGTCCTCCACCTTCAAGTTTGGAGCTATGCGTAGTGATTGCTTAGTGCAATTCCCCGTTCTCAACCTTTTTCAGAGCCCCGTGAATTGCGTTTTCGTTCATGTGTCTTCCACCTTCGAGTTTGGAGCAATGCGTAGTGATTGCTTAGTGCAATTCTCTATTCTCAACCCATTTTTCGGAGCCCCAACAATTTCGTTTTCGTTCATGTGTCCTCCATCTTCGAGTTTCGAGCCATGCATAGTGATTGCTTTGTGCAATTCTCCATTCTCAACCCCTTTTTCGGAGCCCCATGAATTGCGTTTTCGTTCATGTGTCCTCCACCTTGGAGATTGGAGCCATGCGTAGTGATTGCTTAGTGCAATTCTCCATTCTCAACCCCTTTTTCGGAGCCCCATGAATTGCGTTTTCGTTCATGTGTCCTCCACCTTCGAGTTTGGAGCCATGCGTAGTGATTGCTTAGTGCAATTATCCATTCTCAACCCCTTTTTCGGAGCCCCATGAATTGCGTTTTCGTTCATGTGTCTTCCACCTTCAAGTTTGGAGCCATGCGCAGTGATTGCTTAGTGCAATTCTCCATTCTCAACCCATTTTTCGGAGCCCCAAGAATTGCATTTTCGTTCATGTGTCCTCCATCTTCGTGTTTGGAGCCATGCATAGTGATTTCTTTGTGCAATTCTCCATTCTCTACCCCTTTTTCGGAGCCCCATGAATTGCGTTTTCGTTCATGTGTCCTCCACCTTCGAGTTTGGAGCCATGCGTAGTGATTGCTTAGTGCAATTCTCCATTCTAATTCTTTTCCGAGCCCCATGAATTTCGTTATCGTCCATGTGTCCTCCACCTTTGAGTTTGGAGCTACGCGTAGTGATTGCTTAGTGCAATTCTCCATTCTCAATCTTTTCGGAGCCCCATGAATTGCGTTTTCGTTCATGTGTCTTCCACCTTCAAGTTTGGAGCCATGCGCAGTGATTGCTTAGTGCAATTCTCCATTCTCAATCTTTTCGGAGCCCCATGAATTTCGTTATCGTTCATGTGTCCTCCACCTTTGAGTTTGGAGCTACGCGTAGTCATTGCTTAGTGCAATTCTCCATTCTCAACCCTTTTTCGGAGCCCCATGAATTGCGTTTTCGTTCATGTGTCTTCCACCTTCGAGTTTGGAGCCATGCGCAGTGATTGCTTAGTGCAATTCTCGACTCTCAACTCTTTTTTCGGAGCCCCATGAATTGCGTTTTCGTTCATGTGTCCTCCATCTTCGAGTTTGGAGCCATGCGTAGTGATTGCTCAGTGCAATTCCCCATTCTCAATATTTTTCGGAGCCCCATGAATTGCCTTTTCGTTCATGCGTCCTCCACCTTCGAGTTTGGAGCTATGCGTAGTGATTGCTTAGTGCAATTCTCCATTCTCAACCCCTTTTTCGGAGCCCCATGAATTGCGTTTTCGTTCATGTGTCCTCCACCTTCGAGTTTGGAGCCATGCGCAGTGATTGCTTTGTGCAATTCTCCATTCTCAACCCCTTTTTCGGAGCCCCATGAATTGCGTTTTCGTTCATGTGTCCTCCCCCTTCGAGTTTGGAGGCATGCGTAGTGATTGCTTAGTGCAATTCTCCATTCTCAACCCTTTTTCAGAGCCCCATGAATTGCCTTTTCGTTCATTCGTCCTCCACCTTTGAGTTTGGAGCCATGCGTAATGACTGCTTAGTGCAATTCTCCATTCTCAACCCTTTTTCGGAGCCCCATGAATTGTGTTTTCGTTCATGTGTCCTCCACCTTCGAGTTTGGAGCCATGTGTAGTGATTGCTTAGTGCAATTCTCCGTTCTCAACCTTTTTCGGAGCCCTGTGAATTACGTTTTCGTTCATGTGTCCTCCACCTTCGAGTTTGGAGCCATGCGTAGTGATTGCTTTGTGCAATTCCCCATTCTCAATATTTTTCGGAGCCCCATGAATTGCCTTTTCGTTCATGCGTCCTCCACCTTCGAGTTTGGAGCCATGCGTAGTGATTGCTTTGTGCAATTCTCCATTCTCAACCCCTTTTTCGGAGCCCCATGAATTGCGTTTTCGTTCATGTGTCTTCCATCTTCGAGTTTGGACCATGCGTAGTGATTGTTTAGTGCAATTCTCCATTCTCAATCTTTTTCGGAGCCCCGTGAATTGCGTTTTCGTTCATGTGTCCTCCACCTTCGAGTTTGGAGCCATGCGTAATGGTTGCTTAGTGCAATTCTCCATTCTCAACCCCTTTTTCGGAGCCCCATGAATTGCGTTTTCGTTCATTCGTCCTCCACCTTTGAGTTTGGAGCCATGCGTAATGACTGCTTAGTGCAATTCTCCATTCTCAACCCTTTTTCGGAGCCCCATGAATTGTGTTTTCGTTCATGTGTCCTCCACCTTCGAGTTTGGAGCTATGTGTAGTGATTGCTTAGTGCAATTCTCCGTTATCAACCTTTTTCGGAGCCCTGTGAATTACGTTTTCGTTCATGTGTCCTCCACCTTCGAGTTTGGAGCCATGCGTAATGTTTGCTTAGTGCAATTCTCCATTCTCAACCCTTTTTCGGAGCCCCATGAATTGCGTTTTTGTTCATGTGTCCTCCACCTTCGAGTTTGGAGATATGCGTAGTGATTGCTTAGTGCAATTCTCCATTCTCAACCCCTATTTCGGAGCCCCATGAATTGCGTTTTCGTTCATGTGTCCTCCACCTTCGACTTTGGAGCCATGCGTAGTGATTGCTTAGTGCAATTCTCCATTCTCAACCCTTTTTCGGAGCCCCATGAATTGCGTTTTCGTTCATGTGTCTTCCACCTTCGAGTTTGGAGCCATGCGCAGTGATTGCTTAGTCCAATTCTCCATTCTCAACCCTTTTTTCGAAGCCCCATGAATTACGTTTTCGTTCATGTGTCCTCCACCTTCGAGTTTGGAGCCATGCGTAGTGATTGCTTAGTGTAATTCTCCATTCTCATCCCCTTTTTCGGAGCCCCATGACTTGCATTTTCGTTCATGTGTCCTCCACCTTCGAGTTTGGAGCCATCCATAGTGATTGCTTAGTGCAATTCTCCATTCTCAACCCTTTTTCGGAGCCCCATGAATTGTGTTTTCGTTCATGTGTCCTCCACCTTCGAGTTTGGAGCTATGCGTAGTGATTGCTTAGTGCAATTCTCCATTCTCAACCCCTTTTTCGGAGCCCCATGAATTGCGTTTTCGTTCATGTGTCCTCCACCTTCGAGTTTGGAGCCATGCGTAATGATTGCTTAGTGCAATTCTCCATTCTCAACCCCTTTTTCGGAGCCCCATGAATTGCGTTTTCGTTCATGTGTCCTCCACCTTCGAGTTTGGAGCCATGCGTAATGATTGCTTAGTGCAATTCTCCATTCTCAACCCCTTTTTCGGAGCCCCAAGAATTGCGTTTTCGTTCATGTGTCCTCCACCTTCGAGTTTGGAGCCATGCGTAGTGATTGCTTAGTGCAATTCTCCATTCTCAACCCCTTTTCGGAGCCCCATGAATTGCGTTATCGTTCATGTGTCCTCCACCTTCGAGTTTGGAGCCAGGCGTAGTGATTGCTTAGTGCAATTCTCGATTCTCAACCCTTTTTCGGAGTCCCATGAATTGCGTTTTCGTTCATGTGTCCTCCACCTTCGAGTTTGGAGCTATGCGTAGTGATTGCTTAGTGCAATTCTCCGTTCTCAACCTTTTTCGGAGCCCCGTGAATTGCGTTTTCGTTCATGTGTCCTCCACCTTCGAGTTTGGAGCCATGCTTAATGATTGCTTAGTGCAAATCTCCATTCTCAACCCTTTTTCGGGGACCCATGAATTGTGTTTTCATTCGTGTGTCCTCCACCTTCGAGTTTGGAGCCATGCCTAGTGATTGCTTAGTGCAATTCTCCATTCTCAACCCTTTTTCGGAGACCCATGAATTGCGTTTTTGTTCATGTGTCCTCCACCTTCGAGTTTGGAGCCATGCGCAGTGATTGCTTAGTGCAATTCTCTATTCTCAACCCTTTTTTCAGAGCCCCATTAATTGCATTTTCGTTCATGTGTCCTCCATCTTCGTGTTTGGAGCCATGCATAGTGATTGCTTTGTGCAATTCTCCATTCTCAACCCCTTTTTCGGAGCCCCATGAATTGCGTTTTCGTTCATGTGTCCTCCACCTTCGAGTTTGGAGCCATGCGTAGTGATTGCTTAGTGCAATTCTCCATTCTCAATCTTTTCGGAGCCCTATGAATTTCGTTATCGTTCATGTGTCCTCCACCTTTGAGTTTGGAGCTACGCGTAGTGATTGCTTAGTGCAATTCTCCATTCTCAATCTTTTCGGAGCCCCATGAATTGCGTTTTCGTTCATGTGTCCTCCACCTTCGAGTTTGGAGCTATGCGTAGTGATTGCTTAGTGCAATTCTCCATTCTCAACCCCTTTTTCGGAGCCCCATGAATTGCGTTTTCGTTCATGTGTCCTCCACCTTCGAGTTTGGAGCCATGCGTAATGATTGCTTAGTGCAATTCTCCATTCTCAACCCCTTTTTCGGAGCCCCAGGAATTGCGTTTTCGTTCATGTGTCCTCCACCTTCGAGTTTGGAGCCATGCGTAGTGATTGCATAGTGCAATTCTCGATTCTCAACCCTTTTCCGGAGCCCCGTGAATTGCGTTTTCGTTCATGTGTCCTCCACCTTCGAGTTTGGAGCTATGCGTAGTGATTGCTTAGTGCAATTCTCCGTTCTCAACCTTTTTCGGAGCCCCGTGAATTGCGTTTTCGTTCATGTGTCTTCCACCTTCGAGTTTGGAGCCATGCGCAGTGATTGCTTAGTGCAATTCTCCATTCTCAACCCATTTTTCGGAGCCCCAACAATTGCGTTTTCATTCATGTGTCCTCCATCTTCGAGTTTCGAGCCATGCATAGTGATTGCTTTGTGCAATTCTCCATTCTCAACCCCTTTTTCGGAGCCCCATGAATTGCGTTTTCGTTGATGTGTCCTCCATCTTCGAGTTTGGAGCCATGCGTAGTGATTGCTTAGTGCAATTCCCCATTCTCATTCTTTTTCGGAGCCCCATGAATTGCCTTTTCGTTCATGTGTCCTCCACCTTCGAGTTTGGAGCCATGCGTAGTGATTGCTTAGTGCAATTCTCCATTCTCAACCCTTTTTCGGAGCCCCATGAATTGCTTTTTCGTTCATGTGTCTTCCACCTTCGAGTTTGGAGCCATGCGCAGTGATTGCTTAGTGCAATTCTCCATTCTCAACCCTTTTTTCGGAGCCCCATGAATTGCTTTTTCGTTCATGTGTCTTCCACCTTCGAGTTTGGAGCCATGCGCAGTGATTGCTTAGTGCAATTCTCCATTCTCAACCCTTTTTTCGGAGCCCCATGAATTGCGTTTTCGTTGATGTGTCCTCCATCTTCGAGTTTGGAGCCATGCGTAGTGATTGCTTAGTGCAATTCCCCATTCTCATTCTTTTTCGGAGCCCCATCAATAGCCTTTTCGTTCATGTGTCCTCCACCTTCGAGTTTGGAGCTATGCGTAGTGATTGCTTAGTGCAATTCTCCGTTCTCAACCTTTTTCGGAGCCCCGTGAATTGCGTTTTCGTTCATGTGTCTTCCACCTTCGAGTTTGGAGCTACGCGTAGTGATTGCTTAGTGCAATTCTCCATTCTCAATCTTTTCGGAGCCCCATGAATTGCGTTTTCGTTCATGTGTCCTCCACCTTCGAGTTTGGAGCTATGCGTAGTGATTGCTTAGTGCAATTCTCCATTCTCAACCCCTTTTTCGGAGCCCCATGAATTGCGTTTTCGTTCATGTGTCCTCCACCTTCGAGTTTGGAGCCATGCGTGGTGATTGCTTAGTGCAATTCCCCATTCTCATTCTTTTTCGGAGCCCCATGAATTGCCTTTTCGTTCATGTGTCCTCCACCTTCGAGTTTGGAGCTATGCGTAGTGATTGCTTAGTGCAATTCTCCATTCACAACCCCTTTTCGGAGCCCAATGAATTGCGTTTTCGTTCATGTGTCTTCCACCTTCGAGTTTGGAGCCATGCGCAGTGATTGCTTAGTCCAATTCTCCATTCTCAACCCTTTTTTCGAAGCCCCATGAATTACGTTTTCGTTCATGTGTCCTCCACCTTCGAGTTTGGAGCCATGCGTAGTGATTGCTTAGTGTAATTCTCCATTCTCATCCCCTTTTTCGGAGCCCCATGATTGCATTTTCGTTCATGTGTCCTCCACCTTCGAGTTTGGAGCCATCCTAGTGATTGCTTAGTGCAATTCTCCATTCTCAACCCTTTTTCGGAGCCCCATGAATTGTGTTTTCGTTCATGTGTCCTCCACCTTCGAGTTTGGAGCATGCGTAGTGATTGCTTAGTGCAATTCTCCATTCTCAACCCTTTTTCGGAGCCCCATGAATTGCGTTTTCGTTCATGTGTCCTCCACCTTCGAGTTTGGAGCCATGCGTATGATTGCTTAGTGCAATTCTCGATTCTCAACCCTTTTTCGGAGCCCCGTGAATTGCTTTTTCGTTCATGTGTCCTCCACCTTCGAGTTTGGAGCCATGCGTAATGATTGCTTAGTGCAATTCTCCATTCTCAACCCTTTTTCGGAGCCCCATGAATTGCGTTTTCGTTCATGTGTCCTCCACCTTCGAGTTTGGAGCCATGCGTAGTGATTGCTTAGTGCAATTCTCCATTCTCAACCCCTTTTCGGAGCCCCATGAATTGCGTTTCGTTCATGTGTCCTCCACCTTCGAGTTTGGAGCCATGCGTAGTGATTGCTTAGTGCAATTCTCCATTCTCAACCCTTTTTCGGAGCCCATGAATTGCGTTTTCGTTCATGTGTCCTCCACCTTCGAGTTTGGAGCTATGCGTAGTGATTGCTTAGTGCAATTCTCCATTCTCAACCTTTTTCGGAGCCCCATGAATTGCGTTTTCGTTCATGTGTCCTCCACCTTCGAGTTTGGAGCCATGCGTAGTGATTGCTTAGTGCAATTCTCCATTCTCAACCCTTTTTCGGAGCCCATGAATTGCGTTTTCGTTCATGTGTCCTCCACCTTCGAGTTTGGAGCCATGCGTAGTGATTGCTTAGTGCAATTCTCCATTCTCAACCCTTTTTCGGAGCCCCATGAATTGCGTTTTCGTTCATGTGTCCTCCACCTTCGAGTTTGGAGCCATGCGTAGTGATTGCTTAGTGCAATTCTCCATTCTCAACCCTTTTTCGAGCCCCATGAATTGCTTTTCGTTCATGTGTCCTCCACTTCGAGTTTGGAGCCATGCGTAGTGATTGCTTAGTGCAATTCTCCATTCTCAACCCCTTTTTCGGAGCCCCATGAATTGCGTTTTCGTTCATGTGTCCTCCACCTTCGAGTTTGGAGCCATGCGTAGTGATTGCTTAGTGCAATTCTCCATTCTCAATCTTTTCGGAGCCCCATGAATTGCGTTTCGTTCATGTGTCCTCCACCTTCGAGTTTGGAGCATGCGTAGTGATTGCTTAGTGCAATTCTCCATTCTCAATCTTTTCGGAGCCCCATGAATTGCGTTTTCGTTCATGTGTCCTCCACCTTCGAGTTTGGAGCTATGCGTAGTGATTGCTTAGTGCAATTCTCCATTCTCAACCCTTTTTCGGAGCCCCATGAATTGCGTTTTCGTTCATGTGTCCTCCACCTTCGAGTTTGGAGCCATGCGTAGTGATTGCTTAGTGCAATTCTCCATTCTCAACCCTTTTTCGGAGCCCCATGAATTGCGTTTTCGTTCATGTGTCCTCCACCTTCGAGTTTGGAGCCATGCGTAGTGATTGCTTAGTGCAATTCTCCATTCTCAACCCTTTTCGGAGCCCCATGAATTGCGTTTTCGTTCATGTGTCCTCCACCTTCGAGTTTGGAGCTATGCGTAGTGATTGCTTAGTGCAATTCTCCATTCTCAACCTTTTTCGGAGCCCCATGAATTGCGTTTTCGTTCATGTGTCCTCCACCTTCGAGTTTGGAGCCATGCGTAGTGATTGCTTAGTGCAATTCTCCATTCTCAACCCTTTTTCGGAGCCCCATGAATTGCGTTTTCGTTCATGTGTCCTCCACCTTCGAGTTTGGAGCCATGCTAGTGATTGCTTGTGCAATTCTCCATTCTCAACCCTTTTTCGGAGCCCCATGAATTGCGTTTTCGTTCATGTGTCTTCCACCTTCGAGTTTGGAGCCATGCGTAGTGATTGCTTAGTGCAATTCTCCATTCTCAACCTTTTTCGGAGCCCCATGAATTGCTTTTCGTTCATGTGTCCTCCACCTTCGAGTTTGGAGCCATGCGTAGTGATTGCTTAGTGCAATTCTCCATTCTCAACCCTTTTTCGGAGCCCCATGAATTGCTTTTTCGTTCATGTGTCTTCCACCTTCGAGTTTGGAGCCATGCGTAGTGATTGCTTAGTGCAATTCTCGATTCTCAACCCTTTTTCGGAGCCCCGTGAATTGCTTTTTCGTTCATGTGTCCTCCACCTTCGAGTTTGGAGCCATGCGTAGTGATTGCTTAGTGCAATTCTCCATTCTCAACCCTTTTTCGGAGCCCCATGAATTGCGTTTTCGTTCATGTGTCCTCCACCTTCGAGTTTGGAGCCATGCGTAGTGATTGCTTAGTGCAATTCTCCATTCTCAACCTTTTTCGGAGCCCCATGAATGCGTTTTCGTTCATGTGTCCTCCACCTTCGAGTTTGGAGCATGCGTAGTGATTGCTTAGTGCAATTCTCCATTCTCAACCTTTTTCGGAGCCCCATGAATTGCGTTTTCGTTCATGTGTCTTCCACCTTCGAGTTTGGAGCCATGCGTAGTGATTGCTTAGTGCAATTCTCCATTCTCAACCCTTTTTTGGAGATCCATGAATTAGGTTTTCGTTCATGTGTCCTCCATCTTCAGGTTTGGAGCCATTCTGAGTGATTGCTTAGCGCAATTCTCCATTCTCAACCCTTTTTCGGAGCCCCATGAATTGCGTTTTCGTTCATGTGTCCTCCACCTTCGAGTTTGGAGCCATGCGTAGTGATTGCTTAGTGCAATTCTCCATTCTCAACCCTTTTTCGGAGCCCCATGAATTGCTTTTTCGTTCATGTGTCTTCCACCTTCGAGTTTGGAGCCATGCGCAGTGATTGCTTAGTGCAATTCTCCATTCTCAACCCTTTTTTGGAGACCCATGACTTACGTTTTCGTTCATGTGTCCTCCATCTTCGAGTTTGGAGCCATTCTGAGTGATTGCTTAGCGCAATTCTCCATTCTCAACCCTTTTTTCAGAGCCCCATGAATTGCGTTTTCGTTCATGTGTCCTCCACCTTCGAGTTTGGAGCTATGCGTAGTGATTGCTTAGTGCAATTCTCCATTCTCAACCCTTTTTCGGAGCCCCATGAATTGCGTTTTCGTTCATGTGTCTTCCACCTTCGAGTTTGGAGCCATGCGTAGTTATTGCTTAGTGCAATTCTCTATTCTCAACCCATTTTTCGGAGCCCCAACAATTGCGTTTTCATTCATGTGTCCTCCATCTTCGAGTTTCGAGCCATGCATATTGATTGCTTTGTGCAATTCTCCATTCTCAACCCCTTTTTCGGAGCCCCATGAATTGCGTTTTCGTTCATGTGTCTTCCACCTTTGAGTTTGGAGCTACGCGTAGTGATTGCTTCGTGCAATTCTCCATTCTCAATCTTTTCGGAGCCCCATGAATTGCGTTTTCGTTCATGTGTCCTCCACCTTCGAGTTTGGAGCTATGCGTAGTGATTGCTTAGTGCAATTCTCCATTCTCAACCTTTTTCGGAGCCCCAAGAATTGCGTTTTCGTTCATGTGTCCTCCATCTTCGAGTTTGGAGCCATGCGTAGTGATTGCTTAGTGCAATTCTCTATTCTCAACCCATTTTTCGGAGCCCCAACAATTGCGTTTTCGTTCATGTGTCCTCCATCTTCGAGTTTCGAGCCATGCATAGTGATTGCTTTGTGCAATTCTCCATTCTCAACCCCTTTTTCGGAGCCCCATGAATTGCGTTTTCGTTCATGTGTCTTCCACCTTCGAGTTTGGAGCCATGCGTAGTGATTGCTTAGTGCAATTCTCCATTCTCAACCCTTTTTCGGAGCCCCATGAATTGCGTTTTCGTTCATGTGTCCTCCACCTTCGAGTTTGGAGCCATGCGTAGTGATTGCTTAGTGCAATTCTCCATTCGCAACCCTTTTTCGGAGCCCCATGAATTGCGTTTTCGTTCATGTGTCCTCCACCTTCGAGTTTGGAGCCATGCGTAGTGATTGCTTAGTGCAATTCTCCATTCTCAACCCTTTTTCGGAGCCCCATGAATTTCGTTGTCGTTCATGTGTCCTCCACCTTCGAGTTTGGAGCCATGCGTAGTGATTGCTTAGTGCAATTCTCCATTCTCAACCTTTTCGGAGCCCCATGAATTGCGTTTTCGTTCATGTGTCCTCCACCTTCGAGTTTGGAGCCATGCGTAGTGATTGCTTAGTGCAATTCTCCATTCTCAACCCTTTTTCGGAGCCCCATGAATTGCGTTTTCGTTCATGTGTCCTCCACCTTCGAGTTTGGAGCCATGCGTAGTGATTGCTTAGTGCAATTCTCCATTCTCAACCCTTTTTCGGAGCCCCATGAATTGCGTTTTCGTTCATGTGTCCTCCACCTTCGAGTTGGAGCCATGCGTAGTGATTGCTTAGTGCAATTCTCCATTCTCAACCCCTTTTTCGGAGCCCCATGAATTGCTTTTTCGTTCATGTGTCCTCCACCTTCGAGTTTGGAGCCATCGTAGTGATTGCTTAGTCAATTCTCCATTCTCAACCTTTTTCGGAGCCCCTGAATTGCGTTTCGTTCATGTGTCCTCCACCTTCGAGTTTGGAGCCAATGCGTATGATTGCTTAGTGCAATTCTCCATTCTCAACCCTTTTTCGGAGCCCCAGAATTGCGTTTTCGTTCATGTGTCCTCCACTTCGAGTTTGGAGCCATGCGTAGTGATTGCTTAGTGCAATTCTCCATTCTCAACCCTTTTTCGGAGCCCCATGAATGCGTTTTCGTTCATGTGTCCTCCACCTTCGAGTTTGGAGCCATGCGTAGTGATTGCTTAGTGCAATTCTCCATTCTCAACCTTTTTTCGGAGCCCCATGAATTCGTTTTTCGTTCATGTGTCCTCCACTTCGAGTTTGGAGCCATGCTAGTGATTGCTTAGTGCAATTCTCCATTCTCAACTCCTTTTTCGGAGCCCATGAATTGCGTTTTCGTTCATGTGTCCTCCACCTTCGAGTTTGGAGCCATGCGTAGTGATTGCTTAGTGCAATTCTCCATTCTCAACCCTTTTCGGAGCCCCATGAATTGCGTTTTCGTTCATGTGTCCTCCACCTTCGAGTTTGGAGCCATGCGTAGTGATTGCTTAGTTGCAATTCTCCATTCTCAACCTTTTTCGGAGCCCCATGAATTGCGTTTTCGTTCATGTGTCCTCCACCTTCGAGTTTGGAGCCATGCGTAGTGATTGCTTAGTGCAATTCTCCATTCTCAATCTTTTCGGAGCCCCATGAATGCGTTTCGTTCATGTGTCCTCCACCTTCGAGTTTGGAGCCATGCCGTAGTGATTGCTTAGTGCAATTCTCCATTCTCAATCTTTTTCGGAGCCCCATGAATTGCGTTTTCGTTCATGTGTCCTCCACCTTCGAGTTTGGAGCCATGCGTAGTGATTGCTTAGTGCAATTCTCCATTCTCAACCCTTTTTCGGAGCCCCATGAATTGCGTTTTCGTTCATGTGTCCTCCACCTTCGAGTTTGGAGCCATGCGTAGTGATTGCTTAGTGCAATTCTCCATTCTCAACCCTTTTTCGGAGCCCCATGAATTGCGTTTTCGTTCATGTGTCCTCCACCTTCGAGTTTGGAGCCATGCGTAGTGATTGCTTAGTGCAATTCTCCATTCTCAACCCTTTTTCGGAGCCCCATGAATTGCGTTTTCGTTCATGTGTCCTCCACCTTCGAGTTTGGAGCCATGCGTAGTGATTGCTTAGTGCAATTCTCCATTCTCAACCCTTTTTCGGAGCCCATGAATTGCGTTTTCGTTCATGTGTCCTCCACCTTCGAGTTTGGAGCCATGCGTAGTGATTGCTTAGTGCAATTCTCCATTCTCAACCCTTTTTCGGAGCCCCATGAATTGCGTTTTCGTTCATGTGTCCTCCATCTTCGAGTTTGGAGCCATGCGTAGTGATTGCTTAGTGCAATTCTCCATTCTCAACCCTTTTTTGGAGCCCCATGAATTGCGTTTTCGTTCATGTGTCCTCCACCTTCGAGTTTGGAGCAATGCGTAGAGATTGCTTAGTGCAATTCTCCATTCTCAACCCTTTTTCGGAGCCCCATGAATTGCGTTTTCGTTCATGTGTCCTCCACCTTCGAGTTTGGAGCCATGCGTAGTGATTGCTTAGTGCAATTCTCCATTCTCAACCCTTTTTCGGAGCCCCATGAATTGCGTTTTCGTTCATGTGTCCTCCACCTTCGAGTTTGGAGCCATGCGTAGTGATTGCTTAGTGCAATTCTCCATTCTCAACCCTTTTTTCGGAGCCCCATGAATTGCGTTTTCGTTCATGTGTCCTCCACCTTCGAGTTTGGAGCCATGCGTAGTGATTGCTTAGTGCAATTCTCCATTCTCAACCCCTTTTTCGGAGCCCCATGAATTGCGTTTTCGTTCATGTGTCCTCCACCTTCGAGTTTGGAGCCATGCGTAGTGATTGCTTAGTGCAATTCTCCATTCTCAACCCTTTTTCGGAGCCCCATGAATTGCCTTTTCGTTCATGTGTCCTCCACCTTCGAGTTTGGAGCCATGCGTAGTGATTGCTTAGTGCAATTCTCCATTCTCAACCCTTTTTCGGAGCCCCATGAATTGCGTTTTCGTTCATGTGTCCTCCATCTTCGAGTTGGAGCCATGCGTAGTGATTGCTTAGTGCAATTCTCCATTCTCAACCCTTTTCCGGAGCCCCATGAATTGCGTTTCGTTCATGTGTCCTCCACCTTCGAGTTTGAGCCATGCGTAGTGATTGCTTAGTGCAATTCTCCATTCTCAACCCTTTTTCGGAGCCCCATGAATTGCGTTTTCGTTCATGTGTCTTCCACCTTCGAGTTTGGAGCCATGCGTAGTGATTGCTTAGTGCAATTCTCCATTCTCAACCCTTTTTCGGGAGCCCCATGAATTTGCGTTTTCGTTCATGTGTCCTCCACCTTCGAGTTTGGAGCCATATGCGTAGTGATTGCTTAGTGCAATTCTCCCATTCTCACCCTTTTTCGGAGCCCCATGAATTGCTTTTTCGTTCATGTTTCCTCCACCTTCGAGTTTGGAGCCATGCGTAGTGATTGCTTAGTGCAATTCTCCATTCTCAACCCTTTTTCGGAGCCCCATGAATTGCGTTTTCGTTCATGTGTCCTCCACCTTCGAGTTTGGAGCCATGCGTAGTGATTGCTTAGTGCAATTCTCCATTCTCAACTCCTTTTTCGGAGCCCCTTGAATTGCGTTTTCGTT
>NW_021144241.1:0-27251 GCF_004193775.1 Glycine soja
ATTACGGGACTCAATTAGACATCCGAGTAAAAAGTTATTGTCGTTTGAATTTGCTCAGAGCTTCTACATTCAATTTCGAGCTTTTCGATATATTACGGACTCAATCAGACATCCGAGTAAAAGTTATTGTCGTTTGAATTTGCTCAGAGCTTCGGTATTCCATTTCGAGCGTCTCGATATATTACGGACTCAATCAGACATCCGAGTAAAAGTTATTGTCGTTTGAATTTGCTCAGAGCTTCGTATTCCATTTCGAGCGTTCGATATATTACGGGACTCAATCAGACATCCGAGTAAAAAGTTATTGTCGTTTGAATTTGCTCAGAGCTTCACATTCAATTTCGAGCGTTCGATATATTATGGGACTCAATCAGACATCCGAAAAAAAAGTTATTGTCGTTTGAATTTGCTCAGAGCTTCTATATTCAATTTCGAGCGTTCCGATATATTACGAGACTCAATCAGACAACCGAGTAAAAAGTTATTGTCTTTTGAATTTGCTCAGAGCTTCTATTCAATTTCGAGCTCTCGATATATTACGGGACTCAATCAGACATCCGAGTAAAAAGTTATTGTCGTTTGAATTTGCTCAGAGCTTCCATTCAATTTCGAGCGTCTCGATATATTACGGGACTCAATCAGACATCCGAGTAAAAAGTTATTGTCGTTTGAATTTGCTCAGAGCTTCACATTCAATTTCGAGCGTTCGATATATTACGGGACTCAATCAGACATCCGAGTAAAAAGTTATTGTCGTTTGAATTTGCTCAGAGCTTCTCATTCAATTTCGAGCATCTCGATATATTACGGGACTCAATCAGACATCCGAGTAAAAAGTTATTGTCGTTTGAATTTGCTCAGAGCTTCTACATTCAATTTCGAGCGTTCGATATATTACGGGACTCAATCAGACATCCGAGTAAAAAGTTATTGTCGTTTGAATTTGCTCAGAGCTTCGTATTCAATTTCGAGCGTCTCGATATATTACGGGACTCAATCAGACATCCGAGTAAAAAGTTATTGTCGTTTGAATTTGCTCAGAGCTTCACATTCAATTTCGAGCTCTCGATATATTACGGGACTCAATCAGACATCCGAGTAAAAAGTTATTGTCGTTTGAATTTGCTCAGAGCTTCGGTATTCAATTTCGAGCGTCTCGATATATTACGGGACTCAATCAGACATCCGAGTAAAAAGTTATTGTCGTTTGAATTTGCTCAGAGCTTCTAATTCAATTTCGAGCGTCTCGATATATTACGGGACTCAATCAGACATCCGAGTAAAAAGTTATTGTCGTTTGAATTTGCTCAGAGCTTCACATTCAATTTCGAGCGTTCGATATATTACGGGACTCAATCAGACATCCGAGTAAAAAGTTATTGTCGTTTGAATTTGCTCAGAGCTTCGTATTCAATTTCGAGCGTCTCGATATATTACGGGACTCAATCAGACATCCGAGTAAAAAGTTATTGTCGTTTGAATTTGCTCAGAGCTTCACATTCAATTTCGAGCGTTCCGATATATTACGGGACTCAATCAGACATCCGAGTAAAAAGTTATTGTCGTTTGAATTTGCTCAGAGCTTCAACATTCAATTTCGAGCGTCTCGATATATTACGGGACTCAATCAGACATCCGAGTAAAAAGTTATTGTCGTTTGAATTTGCTCAGAGCTTCGGTATTCAATTTCGAGCGTCTCGATATATTACGGGACTCAATCAGACATCCGAGTAAAAAGTTATTGTCGTTTGAATTTGCTCAGAGCTTCAACATTCAATTTCGAGCGTTCGATATATTACGGGACTCAATCAGACATCCGAGTAAAAAGTTATTGTCGTTTGAATTTGCTCAGAGCTTCTACATTCAATTTCGAGCGTTCCGATATATTACGGGACTCAATCAGACATCCGAGTAAAAAGTTATTGTCGTTTGAATTTGCTCAGAGCTTCGTATTCAATTTCGAGCGTCTCGATATATTACGGGACTCAATCAGACATCCGAGTAAAAAGTTATTGTCGTTTGAATTTGCTCAGAGCTTCTACATTCAATTTCGAGCGTTCGATATATTACGGACTCAATCGACATCCGAGTAAAAAGTTATTGTCGTTTGAATTTGCTCAGAGCTTCGGTATTCCATTTCGAGCGTCTCGATATATTACGGGACTCAATCAGACATCCGAGTAAAAGTTATTGTCGTTTGAATTTGCTCAGAGCTTCAACATTCAATTTCGAGCGTTTCGATATATTACGGGACTCAATCAGACATCCGAGTAAAAAGTTATTGTCGTTTGAATTTGCTCAGAGCTTCTATATTCAATTTCGAGCGTTCGATATATTACGGGACTCAATCAGACATCCGAGTAAAAAGTTATTGTCGTTTGAATTTGCTCAGAGCTTCGGTATTCAATTTCGAGCGTCTCGATATATTACGGGACTCAATCAGACATCCGAGTAAAAAGTTATTGTCGTTTGAATTTGCTCAGAGCTCAACATTCAATTTCGAGCGTTCCGATATATTACGGGACTCAATCAGACATCCGAGTAAAAAGTTATTGTCGTTTGAATTTGCTCAGAGCTTCTACATTCAATTTCGAGCTTCGATATATTACGGGACTCAATCAGACATCCGAGTAAAAAGTTATTGTCGTTTGAATTTGCTCAGAGCTTCGTATTCAATTTCGAGCGTTCGATATATTACGGGACTCAATCAGACATCCGAGTAAAAAGTTATTGTCGTTTGAATTTGCTCAGAGCTTCAACATTCAATTTCGAGCGTTCGATATATTACGGGACTCAATCAGACATCCGAGTAAAAAGTTATTGTCGTTTGAATTTGCTCAGAGCTTCTATATTCAATTTCGAGCGTTCGATATATTACGGGACTCAATCAGACATCCGAGTAAAAAGTTATTGTCGTTTGAATTTGCTCAGAGCTTCGTATTCAATTTCGAGCGTTCGATATATTACGGGACTCAATCAGACATCCGAGTAAAAAGTTATTGTCGTTTGAATTTGCTCAGAGCTTCGTATTCAATTTCGAGCGTCTCGATATATTACGGGACTCAATCAGACATCCGAGTAAAAAGTTATTGTCGTTTGAATTTGCTCAGAGCTTCTACATTCAATTTCGAGCGTTCCGATATATTACGGGACTCAATCAGACATCCGAGTAAAAAGTTATTGTCGTTTGAATTTGCTCAGAGCTTCTACATTCAATTTCGAGCGTTCCGATATATTACGGGACTCAATCAGACATCCGAGTAAAAAGTTATTGTCGTTTGAATTTGCTCAGAGCTTCGTATTCAATTTCGAGCGTCTCGATATATTACGGGACTCAATCAGACATCCGAGTAAAAAGTTATTGTCGTTTGAATTTGCTCAGAGCTTCACATTCAATTTCGAGCGTTCGATATATTACGGGACTCAATCAGACATCCGAGTAAAAAGTTATTGTCGTTTGAATTTGCTCAGAGCTTCTACATTCAATTTCGAGCGTTCGATATATTACGGGACTCAATCAGACATCCGAGTAAAAAGTTATTGTCGTTTGAATTTGCTCAGAGCTTCGGTATTCCATTTCGAGCGTCTCGATATATTACGGGACTCAATCAGACATCCGAGTAAAAAGTTATTGTCGTTTGAATTTGCTCAGAGCTTCACATTCAATTTCGAGCGTTCGATATATTACGGGACTCAATCAGACATCCGAGTAAAAAGTTATTGTCGTTTGAATTTGCTCAGAGCTTCTAATTCAATTTCGAGCGTTCGATATATTACGGGACTCAATCAGACATCCGAGTAAAAAGTTATTGTCGTTTGAATTTGCTCAGAGCTTCGTATTCCATTTCGAGCGTCTCGATATATTACGGGACTCAATCAGACATCCGAGTAAAAAGTTATTGTCGTTTGAATTTGCTCAGAGCTTCACATTCAATTTCGAGCGTTCCGATATATTACGGGACTCAATCAGACATCCGAGTAAAAAGTTATTGTCGTTTGAATTTGCTCAGAGCTTCTACATTCAATTTCGAGCGTTCCGATATATTACGGGACTCAATCAGACATCCGAGTAAAAAGTTATTGTCGTTTGAATTTGCTCAGAGCTTCAACATTCAATTTCGAGCGTTCGGATAATTACGGGACTCAATCAGACATCCAAATAAAAAGTTATTGTCGTTTGAATTTGCTCAGAGCTTCTAATTCAATTTCGAGCGTTCGATATATTACGGGACTCAATCAGACATCCGAGTAAAAAGTTATTGTCGTTTGAATTTGCTCAGAGCTTCGTATTCAATTTCGAGCGTCTCGATATATTACGGGACTCAATCAGACATCCGAGTAAAAAGTTATTGTCGTTTGAATTTGCTCAGAGCTTCAACATTCAATTTCGAGCGTTCGATATATTACGGGACTCAATCAGACATCCGAGTAAAAAGTTATTGTCGTTTGAATTTGCTCAGAGCTTCTACATTCAATTTCGAGCGTTCGATATATTACGGGACTCAATCAGACATCCGAGTAAAAAGTTATTGTCGTTTGAATTTGCTCAGAGCTTCGGTATTCAATTTCGAGCGTCTCGATATATTACGGGACTCAATCAGACATCCGAGTAAAAAGTTATTGTCGTTTGAATTTGCTCAGAGCTTCAACATTCAATTTCGAGCGTTCGGATATATTACGGGACTCAATCAGACATCCGAGTAAAAAGTTATTGTCGTTTGAATTTGCTCAGAGCTTCGGTATTCAATTTCGAGCGTCTCGATATATTACGGGACTCAATCAGACATCCGAGTAAAAAGTTATTGTCGTTTGAATTTGCTCAGAGCTTCGGTATTCCATTTCGAGCGTCTCGATATATTACGGGACTCAATCAGACATCCGAGTAAAAAGTTATTGTCGTTTGAATTTGCTCAGAGCTTCAACATTCAATTTCGAGCGTTCCGATATATTACGGGACTCAATCAGACATCCGAGTAAAAAGTTATTGTCGTTTGAATTTGCTCAGAGCTTCTATATTCAATTTCGAGCGTTCGATATATTACGGGACTCAATCAGACATCCGAGTAAAAAGTTATTGTCGTTTGAATTTGCTCAGAGCTTCGGTATTCAATTTCGAGCGTCTCGATATATTACGGGACTCAATCAGACATCCGAGTAAAAAGTTATTGTCGTTTGAATTTGCTCAGAGCTTCACATTCAATTTCGAGCGTTCGATATATTACGGGACTCAATCAGACATCCGAGTAAAAAGTTATTGTCGTTTGAATTTGCTCAGAGCTTCTACATTCAATTTCGAGCTGTTCGATATATTACGGGACTCAATCGGACATCCGAGTAAAAAGTTATTGTCGTTTGAATTTGCTCAGAGCTTCGTATTCATTTCGAGCGTCTCGATATATTACGGGACTCAATCAGACATCCGAGTAAAAAGTTATTGTCGTTTGAATTTGCTCAGAGCTTCTACATTCAATTTCGAGCGTTCCGATATATTACGGGACTCAATCGGACATCCGAGTAAAAAGTTATTGTCGTTTGAATTTGCTCAGAGCTTCGTATTCCATTTCGAGCGTCTCGATATATTACGGGACTCAATCAGACATCCGAGTAAAAAGTTATTGTCGTTTGAATTTGCTCAGAGCTTCACATTCAATTTCGAGCGTTCGATATATTACGGGACTCAATCAGACATCCGAGTAAAAAGTTATTGTCGTTTGAATTTGCTCAGAGCTTCTAATTCAATTTCGAGCGTTCCGATATATTACGGGACTCAATCAGACATCCGAGTAAAAAGTTATTGTCGTTTGAATTTGCTCAGAGCTTCTATATTCAATTTCTAGCTGTTCGATATATTACGGGACTCAATCAGACATCCGAGTAAAAAGTTATTGTCCTTTGAATTTGCTCAGAGCTTCGGTATTAATTTCGAGCGTCTCGATATATTACGGGACTCAATCAGACATCCGAGTAAAAAGTTATTGTCGTTTGAATTTGCTCAGAGCTTCTACATTCAATTTCGAGCGTTCGATATATTACGGGACTCAATCAGACATCCGAATAAAAAGTTATTGTCGGTTGAATATGCTCAGAGCTTCGGTATTCAATTTCGAGCGTCTCGATATATTACGGGACTCAATCAGACATCCGAGTAAAAAGTTATTGTCGTTTGAATTTGCTCAGAGCTTCGTATTCAATTTCGAGCGTCTCGATATATTACGGGACTCAATCAGACATCCGAGTAAAAAGTTATTGTCGTTTGAATTTGCTCAGAGCTTCTACATTCAATTTCGAGCGTTCCGATATATTACGGGACTCAATCGGACATCCGAGTAAAAAGTTATTGTCGTTTGAATTTGCTCAGAGCTTCGGTATTCCATTTCGAGCGTCTCGATATATTACGGGACTCAATCAGACATCCGAGTAAAAAGTTATTGTCGTTTGAATTTGCTCAGAGCTTCACATTCAATTTTGAGCGTCTCGATATATTACGGGACTCAATCAGACATCCGAGTAAAAAGTTATTGTCGTTTGAATTTGCTCAGAGCTTCTACATTCAATTTCGAGCGTTCGATATATTACGGGACTCAATCAGACATCCGAGTAAAAAGTTATTGTCCTTTGAATTTGCTCAGAGCTTCGGTATTAATTTCGAGCGTCTCGATATATTACGGGACTCAATCAGACATCCGAGTAAAAAGTTATTGTCGTTTGAATTTGCTCAGAGCTTCACATTCAATTTCGAGCGTTCGATATATTACGGGACTCAATCAGACATCCGAGTAAAAAGTTATTGTCGTTTGAATTTGCTCAGAGCTTCACATTCAATTTCGAGCGTTCGATATATTACGGGACTCAATCAGACATCCGAGTAAAAAGTTATTGTCGTTTGAATTTGCTCAGAGCTTCGGTATTCAATTTCGAGCGTCTCGATATATTACGGGACTCAATCAGACATCCGAGTAAAAAGTTATTGTCGTTTGAATTTGCTCAGAGCTTCTACATTCAATTTCGAGCGTCTCGATATATTACGGGACTCAATCAGACATCCGAGTAAAAAGTTATTGTCGTTTGAATTTGCTCAGAGCTTCAACATTCAATTTCGAGCGTTCCGATATATTACGGGACTCAATCAGACATCCGAGTAAAAAGTTATTGTCGTTTGAATTTGCTCAGAGCTTCGGTATTCCATTTCGAGCGTCTCGATATATTACGGGACTCAATCAGACATCCGAGTAAAAAGTTATTGTCGTTTGAATTTGCTCAGAGCTTCACATTCAATTTCGAGCTCTCGATATATTACGGGACTCAATCAGACATCCGAGTAAAAAGTTATTGTCGTTTGAATTTGCTCAGAGCTTCGTATTCCATTTCGAGCGTCTCGATATATTACGGGACTCAATCAGACATCCGAGTAAAAAGTTATTGTCGTTTGAATTTGCTCAGAGCTTCACATTCAATTTCGAGCGTTCGATATATTACGGGACTCAATCAGACATCCGAGTAAAAAGTTATTGTCGTTTGAATTTGCTCAGAGCTTCACATTCAATTTCGAGCGTTCGATATATTACGGGACTCAATCAGACATCCGAGTAAAAAGTTATTGTCGTTTGAATTTGCTCAGAGCTTCGTATTCAATTTCGAGCGTCTCGATATATTACGGGACTCAATCAGACATCCGAGTAAAAAGTTATTGTCGTTTGAATTTGCTCAGAGCTTCACATTCAATTTCGAGCGTTCGATATATTACGGGACTCAATCAGACATCCGAGTAAAAAGTTATTGTCGTTTGAATTTGCTCAGAGCTTCGTATTCATTTCGAGCGTCTCGATATATTACGGGACTCAATCAGACATCCGAGTAAAAAGTTATTGTCGTTTGAATTTGCTCAGAGCTTCGTATTCCATTTCGAGCGTCTCGATATATTACGGGACTCAATCAGACATCCGAGTAAAAAGTTATTGTCGTTTGAATTTGCTCAGAGCTTCACATTCAATTTCGAGCGTTCGATATATTACGGGACTCAATCAGACATCCGAGTAAAAAGTTATTGTCGTTTGAATTTGCTCAGAGCTTCTACATTCAATTTCGAGCGTTCCGATATATTTCGGGACTCAATCATACATCCGAGAAAAAAGTTATTGTCGTTTGAATTTGCTCAGAGCTTCGTATTCAATTTCGAGCGTCTCGATATATTACGGGACTCAATCAGACATCCGAGTAAAAAGTTATTGTCGTTTGAATTTGCTCAGAGCTTCACATTCAATTTCGAGCGTTCGATATATTACGGGACTCAATCAGACATCCGAGTAAAAAGTTATTGTCGTTTGAATTTGCTCAGAGCTTCTACATTCAATTTCGAGCGTTCCGATATATTACGGGACTCAATCAGACATCCGAGTAAAAAGTTATTGTCGTTTGAATTTGCTCAGAGCTTCGGTATTCCATTTCGAGCGTCTCGATATATTACGGGACTCAATCAGACATCCGAGTAAAAAGTTATTGTCGTTTGAATTTGCTCAGAGCTTCTACATTCAATTTCGAGCGTTCGATATATTACGGGACTCAATCAGACATCCGAGTAAAAAGTTATTGTCGTTTGAATTTGCTCAGAGCTTCACATTCAATTTCGAGCGTTCGATATATTACGGGACTCAATCAGACATCCGAGTAAAAAGTTATTGTCGTTTGAATTTGCTCAGAGCTTCGTATTCCATTTCGAGCGTCTCGATATATTACGGGACTCAATCAGACATCCGAGTAAAAAGTTATTGTCGTTTGAATTTGCTCAGAGCTTCAACATTCAATTTCGAGCGTTCGGATATATTACGGGACTCAATCAGACATCCGAGTAAAAAGTTATTGTCGTTTGAATTTGCTCAGAGCTTCGATATTCCATTTCGAGCGTCTCGATATATTACGGGACTCAATCAGACATCCGAGTAAAAAGTTATTGTCGTTTGAATTTGCTCAGAGCTTCACATTCAATTTCGAGCTTCTCGATATATTACGGGACTCAATCAGACATCCGAGTAAAAAGTTATTGTCGTTTGAATTTGCTCAGAGCTTCATATTCAATTTCGAGCGTCTCGATATATTACGGGACTCAATCAGACATCCGAGTAAAAAGTTATTGTCGTTTGAATTTGCTCAGAGCTTCGTATTCCATTTCGAGCGTCTCGATATATTACGGGACTCAATCAGACATCCGAGTAAAAAGTTATTGTCGTTTGAATTTGCTCAGAGCTTCTACATTCAATTTCGAGCGTTCGATATATTACGGGACTCAATCAGACATCCGAGTAAAAAGTTATTGTCGTTTGAATTTGCTCAGAGCTTCGTATTCATTTCGAGCGTCTCGATATATTACGGGACTCAATCAGACATCCGAGTAAAAAGTTATTGTCGTTTGAATTTGCTCAGAGCTTCGTATTCCATTTCGAGCGTCTCGATATACTACGGGACCCAATCAGACATCCGAGTAAAAACTTATTGTCGTTTAAATTTGCTGAGAGCTTCTACATTCAATTTCGAGCGTCTCGATATATTACGGGACTCAATCAGACATCCGAGTAAAAAGTTATTGTCGTTTGAATTTGCTCAGAGCTTCGTATTCCATTTCGAGCGTCTCGATATATTACGGGACTCAATCAGACATCCGAGTAAAAAGTTATTGTCGTTTGAATTTGCTCAGAGCTTCACATTCAATTTCGAGCGTTCGATATATTACGGGACTCAATCAGACATCCGAGTAAAAAGTTATTGTCGTTTGAATTTGCTCAGAGCTTCACATTCAATTTCGAGCGTTCGATATATTACGGGACTCAATCAGACATCCGAGTAAAAAGTTATTGTCGTTTGAATTTGCTCAGAGCTTCGTATTCATTTCGAGCGTCTCGATATATTACGGGACTCAATCAGACATCCGAGTAAAAAGTTATTGTCGTTTGAATTTGCTCAGAGCTTCAACATTCAATTTCGAGCGTTCGATATATTACGGGACTCAATCAGACATCCGAGTAAAAAGTTATTGTCGTTTGAATTTGCTCAGAGCTTCGTATTCCATTTCGAGCGTCTCGATATATTACGGGACTCAATCAGACATCCGAGTAAAAAGTTATTGTCGTTTGAATTTGCTCAGAGCTTCGTATTCAATTTCGAGCGTCTCGATATATTACGGGACTCAATCAGACATCCGAGTAAAAAGTTATTGTCGTTTGAATTTGCTCAGAGCTTCTAATTCAATTTCGAGCGTTCGATATATTACGGGACTCAATCAGACATCCGAGTAAAAAGTTATTGTCGTTTGAATTTGCTCAGAGCTTCGGTATTCCATTTCGAGCGTCTCGATATATTACGGGACTCAATCAGACATCCGAGTAAAAAGTTATTGTCGTTTGAATTTGCTCAGAGCTTCACATTCAATTTCGAGCTTTCGATATATTACGGGACTCAATCAGACATCCGAGTAAAAAGTTATTGTCGTTTGAATTTGCTCAGAGCTTCAACATTCAATTTCGAGCGTTCGATATATTACGGGACTCAATCAGACATCCGAGTAAAAAGTTATTGTCGTTTGAATTTGCTCAGAGCTTCGTATTCATTTCGAGCGTCTCGATATATTACGGGACTCAATCAGACATCCGAGTAAAAAGTTATTGTCGTTTGAATTTGCTCAGAGCTTCGTATTCAATTTCGAGCGTCTCGATATATTACGGGACTCAATCAGACATCCGAGTAAAAAGTTATTGTCGTTTGAATTTGCTCAGAGCTTCACATTCAATTTCGAGCTTCTCGATATATTACGGGACTCAATCAGACATCCGAGTAAAAAGTTATTGTCGTTTGAATTTGCTCAGAGCTTCGTATTCAATTTCGAGCGTCTCGATATATTACGGGACTCAATCAGACATCCGAGTAAAAAGTTATTGTCGTTTGAATTTGCTCAGAGCTTCACATTCAATTTCGAGCTTTCGATATATTACGGGACTCAATCAGACATCCGAGTAAAAAGTTATTGTCGTTTGAATTTGCTCAGAGCTTCGGTATTCCATTTCGAGCGTCTCGATATATTACGGGACTCAATCAGACATCCGAGTAAAAAGTTATTGTCGTTTGAATTTGCTCAGAGCTTCACATTCAATTTCGAGCGTTCGATATATTACGGGACTCAATCAGACATCCGAGTAAAAAGTTATTGTCGTTTGAATTTGCTCAGAGCTTCACATTCAATTTCGAGCGTTCGATATATTACGGGACTCAATCAGACATCCGAGTAAAAAGTTATTGTCGTTTGAATTTGCTCAGAGCTTCGGTATTCCATTTCGAGCGTCTCGATATATTACGGGACTCAATCAGACATCCGAGTAAAAAGTTATTGTCGTTTGAATTTGCTCAGAGCTTCTACATTCAATTTCGAGCGTTCCGATATATTACGGGACTCAATCAGACATCCGAGTAAAAAGTTATTGTCGTTTGAATTTGCTCAGAGCTTCTACATTCAATTTCGAGCGTTCCGATATATTACGGGACTCAATCAGACATCCGAGTAAAAAGTTATTGTCGTTTGAATTTGCTCAGAGCTTCGTATTCCATTTCGAGCGTCTCGATATATTACGGGACTCAATCAGACATCCGAGTAAAAAGTTATTGTCGTTTGAATTTGCTCAGAGCTTCACATTCAATTTCGAGCGTCTCGATATATTACGGGACTCAATCAGACATCCGAGTAAAAAGTTATTGTCGTTTGAATTTGCTCAGAGCTTCACATTCAATTTCGAGCGTTCGATATATTACGGGACTCAATCAGACATCCGAGTAAAAAGTTATTGTCGTTTGAATTTGCTCAGAGCTTCGGTATTCCATTTCGAGCGTCTCGATATATTACGGGACTCAATCAGACATCCGAGTAAAAAGTTATTGTCGTTTGAATTTGCTCAGAGCTTCACATTCAATTTCGAGCGTTCGATATATTACGGGACTCAATCAGACATCCGAGTAAAAAGTTATTGTCGTTTGAATTTGCTCAGAGCTTCGTATTCCATTTCGAGCGTCTCGATATATTACGGGACTCAATCAGACATCCGAGTAAAAAGTTATTGTCGTTTGAATTTGCTCAGAGCTTCTATTCAATTTCGAGCGTTCGATATATTACGGGACTCAATCAGACATCCGAGTAAAAAGTTATTGTCGTTTGAATTTGCTCAGAGCTTCACATTCAATTTCGAGCGTTCGATATATTACGGGACTCAATCAGACATCCGAGTAAAAAGTTATTGTCGTTTGAATTTGCTCAGAGCTTCGTATTCAATTTCGAGCGTCTCGATATATTACGGGACTCAATCAGACATCCGAGTAAAAAGTTATTGTCGTTTGAATTTGCTCAGAGCTTCACATTCAATTTCGAGCGTCTCGATATATTACGGGACTCAATCAGACATCCGAGTAAAAAGTTATTGTCGTTTGAATTTGCTCAGAGCTTCACATTCAATTTCGAGCTTCGATATATTACGGGACTCAATCAGACATCCGAGTAAAAAGTTATTGTCGTTTGAATTTGCTCAGAGCTTCTACATTCAATTTCGAGCGTTCGATATATTACGGGACTCAATCAGACATCCGAGTAAAAAGTTATTGTCGTTTGAATTTGCTCAGAGCTTCAATTCAATTTCGAGCGTTCGATATATTACGGGACTCAATCAGACATCCGAGTAAAAAGTTATTGTCGTTTGAATTTGCTCAGAGCTTCACATTCAATTTCGAGCGTTCGATATATTACGGGACTCAATCAGACATCCGAGTAAAAAGTTATTGTCGTTTGAATTTGCTCAGAGCTTCGGTATTCCATTTCGAGCGTCTCGATATATTACGGGACTCAATCAGACATCCGAGTAAAAAGTTATTGTCGTTTGAATTTGCTCAGAGCTTCACATTCAATTTCGAGCGTCTCGATATATTACGGGACTCAATCAGACATCCGAGTAAAAAGTTATTGTCGTTTGAATTTGCTCAGAGCTTCACATTCAATTTCGAGCGTTCGATATATTACGGGACTCAATCAGACATCCGAGTAAAAAGTTATTGTCGTTTGAATTTGCTCAGAGCTTCGGTATTCAATTTCGAGCGTCTCGATATATTACGGGACTCAATCAGACATCCGAGTAAAAAGTTATTGTCGTTTGAATTTGCTCAGAGCTTCTACATTCAATTTCGAGCGTCTCGATATATTACGGGACTCAATCAGACATCCGAGTAAAAAGTTATTGTCGTTTGAATTTGCTCAGAGCTTCAACATTCAATTTCGAGCGTTCGATATATTACGGGACTCAATCAGACATCCGAGTAAAAAGTTATTGTCGTTTGAATTTGCTCAGAGCTTCGTATTCCATTTCGAGCGTCTCGATATATTACGGGACTCAATCAGACATCCGAGTAAAAAGTTATTGTCGTTTGAATTTGCTCAGAGCTTCAACATTCAATTTCGAGCTTCTCGATATATTACGGGACTCAATCAGACATCCGAGTAAAAAGTTATTGTCGTTTGAATTTGCTCAGAGCTTCGTATTCCATTTCGAGCGTCTCGATATATTACGGGACTCAATCAGACATCCGAGTAAAAAGTTATTGTCGTTTGAATTTGCTCAGAGCTTCACATTCAATTTCGAGCGTTCGATATATTACGGGACTCAATCAGACATCCGAGTAAAAAGTTATTGTCGTTTGAATTTGCTCAGAGCTTCGTATTCCATTTCGAGCGTCTCGATATATTACGGGACTCAATCAGACATCCGAGTAAAAAGTTATTGTCGTTTGAATTTGCTCAGAGCTTCGTATTCCATTTCGAGCGTCTCGATATATTACGGGACTCAATCAGACATCCGAGTAAAAAGTTATTGTCGTTTGAATTTGCTCAGAGCTTCACATTCAATTTCGAGCGTTCGATATATTACGGGACTCAATCAGACATCCGAGTAAAAAGTTATTGTCGTTTGAATTTGCTCAGAGCTTCACATTCAATTTCGAGCTTCGATATATTACGGGACTCAATCAGACATCCGAGTAAAAAGTTATTGTCGTTTGAATTTGCTCAGAGCTTCGTATTCCATTTCGAGCGTCTCGATATATTACGGGACTCAATCAGACATCCGAGTAAAAAGTTATTGTCGTTTGAATTTGCTCAGAGCTTCACATTCAATTTCGAGCGTCTCGATATATTACGGGACTCAATCAGACATCCGAGTAAAAAGTTATTGTCGTTTGAATTTGCTCAGAGCTTCTAATTCAATTTCGAGCGTTCGATATATTACGGGACTCAATCAGACATCCGAGTAAAAAGTTATTGTCGTTTGAATTTGCTCAGAGCTTCACATTCAATTTCGAGCGTCTCGATATATTACGGGACTCAATCAGACATCCGAGTAAAAAGTTATTGTCGTTTGAATTTGCTCAGAGCTTCGTATTCCATTTCGAGCGTTCGATATATTACGGGACTCAATCAGACATCCGAGTAAAAAGTTATTGTCGTTTGAATTTGCTCAGAGCTTCGTATTCATTTCGAGCGTCTCGATATATTACGGGACTCAATCAGACATCCGAGTAAAAAGTTATTGTCGTTTGAATTTGCTCAGAGCTTCAACATTCAATTTCGAGCGTCTCGATATATTACGGGACTCAATCAGACATCCGAGTAAAAAGTTATTGTCGTTTGAATTTGCTCAGAGCTTCGTATTCATTTCGAGCGTCTCGATATATTACGGGACTCAATCAGACATCCGAGTAAAAAGTTATTGTCGTTTGAATTTGCTCAGAGCTTCACATTCAATTTCGAGCGTTCGATATATTACGGGACTCAATCAGACATCCGAGTAAAAAGTTATTGTCGTTTGAATTTGCTCAGAGCTTCACATTCATTTCGAGCGTTCGATATATTACGGGACTCAATCAGACATCCGAGTAAAAAGTTATTGTCGTTTGAATTTGCTCAGAGCTTCGTATTCATTTCGAGCGTCTCGATATATTACGGGACTCAATCAGACATCCGAGTAAAAAGTTATTGTCGTTTGAATTTGCTCAGAGCTTCACATTCAATTTCGAGCGTTCGATATATTACGGGACTCAATCAGACATCCGAGTAAAAAGTTATTGTCGTTTGAATTTGCTCAGAGCTTCACATTCAATTTCGAGCGTTCGATATATTACGGGACTCAATCAGACATCCGAGTAAAAAGTTATTGTCGTTTGAATTTGCTCAGAGCTTCGTATTCAATTTCGAGCGTTCGATATATTACGGGACTCAATCAGACATCCGAGTAAAAAGTTATTGTCGTTTGAATTTGCTCAGAGCTTCGTATTCAATTTCGAGCGTCTCGATATATTACGGGACTCAATCAGACATCCGAGTAAAAAGTTATTGTCGTTTGAATTTGCTCAGAGCTTCACATTCAATTTCGAGCGTTCGATATATTACGGGACTCAATCAGACATCCGAGTAAAAAGTTATTGTCGTTTGAATTTGCTCAGAGCTTCTAATTCAATTTCGAGCGTTCGATATATTACGGGACTCAATCAGACATCCGAGTAAAAAGTTATTGTCGTTTGAATTTGCTCAGAGCTTCACATTCAATTTCGAGCGTTCGATATATTACGGGACTCAATCAGACATCCGAGTAAAAAGTTATTGTCGTTTGAATTTGCTCAGAGCTTCGTATTCCATTTCGAGCGTCTCGATATATTACG
This sequence comes from Glycine soja, assembly GCF_004193775.1. NCBI lineage: Eukaryota > Viridiplantae > Streptophyta > Magnoliopsida > Fabales > Fabaceae > Glycine > Glycine soja. Next base: position 15,730 of record NW_021144241.1, read on the forward strand.
GGACTCAATCAGACATCCGAGTAAAAAGTTATTGTCGTTTGAATTTGCTCAGAGCTTCTACATTCAATTTCGAGCGTTCGATATATTACGGGACTCAATCAGACATCCGAGTAAAAAGTTATTGTCGTTTGAATTTGCTCAGAGCTTCTAATTCAATTTCGAGCGTTCGATATATTACGGGACTCAATCAGACATCCGAGTAAAAAGTTATTGTCGTTTGAATTTGCTCAGAGCTTCGGTATTCATTTCGAGCGTCTCGATATATTACGGGACTCAATCAGACATCCGAGTAAAAAGTTATTGTCGTTTGAATTTGCTCAGAGCTTCACATTCAATTTCGAGCGTTCGATATATTACGGGACTCAATCAGACATCCGAGTAAAAAGTTATTGTCGTTTGAATTTGCTCAGAGCTTCACATTCAATTTCGAGCGTTCGATATATTACGGGACTCAATCAGACATCCGAGTAAAAAGTTATTGTCGTTTGAATTTGCTCAGAGCTTCGTATTCATTTCGAGCGTCTCGATATATTACGGGACTCAATCAGACATCCGAGTAAAAAGTTATTGTCGTTTGAATTTGCTCAGAGCTTCTATTCAATTTCGAGCGTCTCGATATATTACGGGACTCAATCAGACATCCGAGTAAAAAGTTATTGTCGTTTGAATTTGCTCAGAGCTTCACATTCAATTTCGAGCTTCTCGATATATTACGGGACTCAATCAGACATCCGAGTAAAAAGTTATTGTCGTTTGAATTTGCTCAGAGCTTCGTATTCCATTTCGAGCGTCTCGATATATTACGGGACTCAATCAGACATCCGAGTAAAAAGTTATTGTCGTTTGAATTTGCTCAGAGCTTCACATTCAATTTCGAGCGTTCGATATATTACGGGACTCAATCAGACATCCGAGTAAAAAGTTATTGTCGTTTGAATTTGCTCAGAGCTTCGTATTCCATTTCGAGCGTCTCGATATATTACGGGACTCAATCAGACATCCGAGTAAAAAGTTATTGTCGTTTGAATTTGCTCAGAGCTTCACATTCAATTTCGAGCGTTCGATATATTACGGGACTCAATCAGACATCCGAGTAAAAAGTTATTGTCGTTTGAATTTGCTCAGAGCTTCTACATTCAATTTCGAGCGTTCGATATATTACGGGACTCAATCAGACATCCGAGTAAAAAGTTATTGTCGTTTGAATTTGCTCAGAGCTTCGTATTCCATTTCGAGCGTCTCGATATATTACGGGACTCAATCAGACATCCGAGTAAAAAGTTATTGTCGTTTGAATTTGCTCAGAGCTTCTAATTCAATTTCGAGCGTTCGATATATTACGGGACTCAATCAGACATCCGAGTAAAAAGTTATTGTCGTTTGAATTTGCTCAGAGCTTCACATTCAATTTCGAGCGTTCGATATATTACGGGACTCAATCAGACATCCGAGTAAAAAGTTATTGTCGTTTGAATTTGCTCAGAGCTTCAATTCAATTTCGAGCGTCTCGATATATTACGGGACTCAATCAGACATCCGAGTAAAAAGTTATTGTCGTTTGAATTTGCTCAGAGCTTCTATTCAATTTCGAGCGTTCGATATATTACGGGACTCAATCAGACATCCGAGTAAAAAGTTATTGTCGTTTGAATTTGCTCAGAGCTTCTAATTCAATTTCGAGCGTTCGATATATTACGGGACTCAATCAGACATCCGAGTAAAAAGTTATTGTCGTTTGAATTTGCTCAGAGCTTCGTATTCCATTTCGAGCGTCTCGATATATTACGGGACTCAATCAGACATCCGAGTAAAAAGTTATTGTCGTTTGAATTTGCTCAGAGCTTCACATTCAATTTCGAGCGTTCGATATATTACGGGACTCAATCAGACATCCGAGTAAAAAGTTATTGTCGTTTGAATTTGCTCAGAGCTTCTACATTCAATTTCGAGCGTTCGATATATTACGGGACTCAATCAGACATCCGAGTAAAAAGTTATTGTCGTTTGAATTTGCTCAGAGCTTCGTATTCCATTTCGAGCGTCTCGATATATTACGGGACTCAATCAGACATCCGAGTAAAAAGTTATTGTCGTTTGAATTTGCTCAGAGCTTCTACATTCAATTTCGAGCGTCTCGATATATTACGGGACTCAATCAGACATCCGAGTAAAAAGTTATTGTCGTTTGAATTTGCTCAGAGCTTCAACATTCAATTTCGAGCGTTCGATATATTACGGGACTCAATCAGACATCCGAGTAAAAAGTTATTGTCGTTTGAATTTGCTCAGAGCTTCGTATTCCATTTCGAGCGTCTCGATATATTACGGGACTCAATCAGACATCCGAGTAAAAAGTTATTGTCGTTTGAATTTGCTCAGAGCTTCAACATTCAATTTCGAGCGTTCGATATATTACGGGACTCAATCAGACATCCGAGTAAAAAGTTATTGTCGTTTGAATTTGCTCAGAGCTTCGTATTCCATTTCGAGCGTCTCGATATATTACGGGACTCAATCAGACATCCGAGTAAAAAGTTATTGTCGTTTGAATTTGCTCAGAGCTTCACATTCAATTTCGAGCGTTCGATATATTACGGGACTCAATCAGACATCCGAGTAAAAAGTTATTGTCGTTTGAATTTGCTCAGAGCTTCGTATTCATTTCGAGCGTCTCGATATATTACGGGACTCAATCAGACATCCGAGTAAAAAGTTATTGTCGTTTGAATTTGCTCAGAGCTTCGTATTCCATTTCGAGCGTCTCGATATATTACGGGACTCAATCAGACATCCGAGTAAAAAGTTATTGTCGTTTGAATTTGCTCAGAGCTTCAACATTCAATTTCGAGCGTTCGATATATTATGGGACTCAATCAGACATCCGAGTAAAAAGTTATTGTCGTTTGAATTTGCTCAGAGCTTCGTATTCCATTTCGAGCGTCTCGATATATTACGGGACTCAATCAGACATCCGAGTAAAAAGTTATTGTCGTTTGAATTTGCTCAGAGCTTCGTATTCCATTTCGAGCGTCTCGATATATTACGGGACTCAATCAGACATCCGAGTAAAAAGTTATTGTCGTTTGAATTTGCTCAGAGCTTCAACATTCAATTTCGAGCGTCTCGATATATTACGGGACTCAATCAGACATCCGAGTAAAAAGTTATTGTCGTTTGAATTTGCTCAGAGCTTCGGTATTCCATTTCGAGCGTCTCGATATATTACGGGACTCAATCAGACATCCGAGTAAAAAGTTATTGTCGTTTGAATTTGCTCAGAGCTTCAACATTCAATTTCGAGCGTTCCGATATATTACGGGATTCAATCAGACATCCGAGTAAAAAGTTATTGTCGTTTGAATTTGCTCAGAGCTTCTACATTCAATTTCGAGCGTTCGATATATTACGGGACTCAATCAGACATCCGAGTAAAAAGTTATTGTCGTTTGAATTTGCTCAGAGCTTCGGTATTCAATTTCGAGCGTCTCGATATATTACGGGACTCAATCAGACATCCGAGTAAAAAGTTATTGTCGTTTGAATTTGCTCAGAGCTTCAACATTCAATTTCGAGCGTCTCGATATATTACGGGACTCAATCAGACATCCGAGTAAAAAGTTATTGTCGTTTGAATTTGCTCAGAGCTTCGTATTCAATTTCGAGCGTCTCGATATATTACGGGACTCAATCAGACATCCGAGTAAAAAGTTATTGTCGTTTGAATTTGCTCAGAGCTTCGGTATTCATTTCGAGCGTCTCGATATATTACGGGACTCAATCAGACATCCGAGTAAAAATTATTGTCGTTTGAATTTGCTCAGAGCTTCTCATTCATTTCGAGCGTTCCGATATATTACGGGACTCAATCGGACATCCGAGTAAAAAGTTATTGTCGTTTGAATTTGCTCAGAGCTTCGGTATTCCATTTCGAGCGTCTCGATATATTACAGGACTCAATCAGACATCCGAGTAAAAAGTTATTGTCGTTTGAATTTGCTCAGAGCTTCAACATTCAATTTCGAGCGTTTCGATATATTACGGGACTCAATCAGACATCCGAGTAAAAAGTTATTGTCGTTTGAATTTGCTCAGAGCTTCTAATTCAATTTCGAGCGTTCGATATATTACGGACTCAATCAGACATCCGAGTAAAAAGTTATTGTCGTTTGAATTTGCTCAGAGCTTCGGTATTCAATTTCGAGCGTTCGATATATTACGGGACTCAATCAGACATCCGAGTAAAAAGTTATTGTCGTTTGAATTTGCTCAGAGCTTCGGTATTCAATTTCGAGCGTCTCGATATATTACGGGACTCAATCAGACATCCGAGTAAAAAGTTATTGTCGTTTGAATTTGCTCAGAGCTTCAACATTCAATTTCGAGCGTTCCGATATATTACGGGACTCAATCAGACATCCGAGTAAAAAGTTATTGTCGTTTGAATTTGCTCAGAGCTTCAACATTCAATTTCGAGCGTTCCGATATATTACGGGACTCAATCAGACATCCGAGTAAAAAGTTATTGTCGTTTGAATTTGCTCAGAGCTTCGTATTCAATTTCGAGCTCTCGATATATTACGGGACTCAATCAGACATCCGAGTAAAAAGTTATTGTCGTTTGAATTTGCTCAGAGCTTCAACATTCAATTTCGAGCGTTCGATATATTACGGGACTCAATCAGACATCCGAGTAAAAAGTTATTGTCGTTTGAATTTGCTCAGAGCTTCTCATTCAATTTCGAGCGTTCCGATATATTACGTGACTCAATCGGACATCCGAGTAGAAACATGTTGTCGTTTGAATTTTCTGAGAGCTTCGGTATTCCATTTCGAGGGTCTCGATATATTACGAGACTCAATCAGACATCCGAGTAAAAAGTTATTGTCGTTTGAATTTGCTCAGAGCTTCAACATTCAATTTCGAGCGTTTCGATATATTACGGGACTCAATCAGACATCCGAGAAAAAAGTTATTGTCGTTTGAATTTGCTCAGAGCTTCTATATTCAATTTCGAGCGTTCCGATATATTACGAGACCCAATCGGACATCCGAGTAAAAAGTTATTGTCGTTTGAATTTGCTCAGAGCTTCGGTATTCAATTTCGAGCGTCTCGATATATTACGGGACTCAATCAGACATCCGAGTAAAAAGTTATTGTCGTTTGAATTTGCTCAGAGCTTCAACATTCAATTTCGAGCGTTCCGATATATTACGGGACTCAATCAGACATCCGAGTAAAAAGTTATTGTCGTTTGAATTTGCTCAGAGCTTCTACATTCAATTTCGAGCGTTCCGATATATTACGGGACTCAATCAGACATCCGAGTAAAAAGTTATTGTCGTTTGAATTTGCTCAGAGCTTCGGTATTCAATTTCGAGCGTCTCGATATATTACGGGACTCAATCAGACATCCGAGTAAAAAGTTATTGTCGTTTGAATTTGCTCAGAGCTTCTACATTCAATTTCGAGCGTCTCGATATATTACAGGACTCAATCAGACATCCGAGTAAAAAGTTATTGTCGTTTGAATTTGCTCAGAGCTTCGGTATTCAATTTCGAGCGTCTCGATATATTACGGGACTCAATCAGACATCCGAGTAAAAAGTTATTGTCGTTTGAATTTGCTCAGAGCTTCAACATTCAATTTCGAGCGTTCCGATATATTACGGGACTCAATCGGACATCCGAGTAAAAAGTTATTGTCGTTTGAATTTGCTCAGAGCTTCGGTATTCCATTTCGAGCGTCTCGATATATTACGAGACTCAATCAGACATCCGAGTAAAAAGTTATTGTCGTTTGAATTTGTTCAGAGCTTCAACTTCAATTTCGAGCATCTCGATATATTACGGGACTCAATCAGACATCCGAGTAAAAAGTTATTGTCGTTTGAATTTGCTCAGAGCTTCGGTATTCCATTTCGAGCGTTTCGATATATTACGGGACTCAATCAAACATACGAGTAAAAACTTGTTGTCGTTTGAATGTGCTCAGAGCTTCAACATTCAATTTCGAGCGTTCCGATATATTACGGGACTCAATCGGACATCCGAGTAAAAAGTTATTGTCGTTTGAATTTGCTCAGAGCTTCGGTATTCCATTTCGAGCGTCTCGATATATTACGGGACTCAATCAGACATCCGAGTAAAAAGTTATTGTCGTTTGAATTTGCTCAGAGCTTCGGTATTCCATTTCGAGCGTTTCGATATATTACGGGACTCAATCAGACATCCGAGTAAAAAGGTTATTGTCGTTTGAATTTGCTCAGAGCTTCAACATTCAATTTCGAGCGTTCCGATATATTACGGGACTCAATCGGACATCCGAGTAAAAAGTTATTGTCGTTTGAATTTGCTCAGAGCTTCGGTATTCCATTTCGAGCGTCTCGATATATTACGGGACTCAATCAGACATCCGAGTAAAAAGTTATTGTCGTTTGAATTTGCTCAGAGCTTCGGTATTCCATTTCGAGCGTCTCGATATATTACGGGACTCAATCAGACATCCGAGTAAAAAGTTATTGTCGTTTGAATTTGCTCAGAGCTTCGGTATTCAATTTCGAGCATCTCGATATATTACGGGACTCAATCAGACATCCGAGTAAAAAGTTATTGTCGTTTGAATTTGCTCAGAGCTTCGGTATTCCATTTCGAGCGTCTCGATATATTACGGGACTCAATCAGACATCCGAGTAAAAAGTTATTGTCGTTTGAATTTGCTCAGAGCTTCAACATTCAATTTCGAGCGTCTCGATATATTACGGGACTCAATCAGACATCCGAGTAAAAAGTTATTGTCGTTTGAATTTGCTCAGAGCTTCGTATTCCATTTCGAGCGTTTCGATATATTACGGGACTCAATCAGACATCCGAGTAAAAAGTTATTGTCGTTTGAATTTGCTCAGAGCTTCAACATTCAATTTCGAGCGTTCCGATATATTACGGGACTCAATCAGACATCCGAGTAAAAAGTTATTGTCGTTTGAATTTGCTCAGAGCTTCTACATTCAGTTTCGAGCGTTCGATATATTACGGGACTCAATCGGACATCCGAGTAAAAAGTTATTGTCGTTTGAATTTGCTCAGAGCTTCGGTATTCAATTTCGAGCGTCTCGATATATTACGGGACTCAATCAGACATCCGAGTAAAAAGTTATTGTCGTTTGAATTTGCTCAGAGCTTCAACATTCAATTTCGAGCGTCTCGATATATTACGGGACTCAATCAGACATCCGAGTAAAAAGTTATTGTCGTTTGAATTTGCTCAGAGCTTCGGTATTCAATTTCGAGCGTCTCGATATATTACGGGACTCAATCAGACATCCGAGTAAAAAGTTATTGTCGTTTGAATTTGCTCAGAGCTTCGGTATTCAATTTCGAGCGTCTCGATATATTACGGGACTCAATCAGACATCCGAGTAAAAATTTATTGTCGTTTGAATTTGCTCAGAGCTTCTTCATTCAATTTCGAGCGTTCGATATATTACGGGACTCAATCGACATCCGAGTAAAAATTATTGTCGTTTGAATTTGCTCAGAGCTTCGGTATTCCATTTCGAGCGTCTCGATATATTACGGACTCAATCAGACATCCGAGTAAAAAGTTATTGTCGTTTGAATTTGCTCAGAGCTTCACATTCAATTTCGAGCGTTCGATATATTACGGGACTCAATCAGACATCCGAGTAAAAAGTTATTGTCGTTTGAATTTGCTCAGAGCTTCATATTCAATTTCGAGCGTTCCGATATATTACGAGACTCAATCGGACATCCGAGTAAAAAGTTATTGTCGTTTGAATTTGCTCAGAGCTTCGGTATTCCATTTCGAGCGTCTCGATATATTACGGGACTCAATCAGACATCCGAGTAAAAAGTTATTGTCGTTTGAATTTGCTCAGAGCTTCACATTCAATTTCGAGCGTTCCGATATATTACGGGACTCAATCAGACATCCGAGTAAAAAGTTATTGTCGTTTGAATTTGCTCAGAGCTTCTACATTCAATTTCGAGCGTTCGATATATTACGGGACTCAATCAGACATCCGAGTAAAAAGTTATTGTCGTTTGAATTTGCTCAGAGCTTCGTATTCAATTTCGAGCGTCTCGATATATTACGGGACTCAATCAGACATCCGAGTAAAAAGTTATTGTCGTTTGAATTTGCTCAGAGCTTCTACATTCAATTTCGAGCGTCTCGATATATTACGGGACTCAATCAGACATCCGAGTAAAAAGTTATTGTCGTTTGAATTTGCTCAGAGCTTCGGTATTCAATTTCGAGCGTCTCGATATATTACGGGACTCAATCAGACATCCGAGTAAAAAGTTATTGTCGTTTGAATTTGCTCAGAGCTTCAACATTCAATTTCGAGCGTTCCGATATATTACGGGACTCAATCAGACATCCGAGTAAAAAGTTATTGTCGTTTGAATTTGCTCAGAGCTTCGGTATTCCATTTCGAGCGTCTCGATATATTACGGACTCAATCAGACATCCGAGTAAAAAGTTATTGTCGTTTGAATTTGCTCAGAGCTTCAATTCAATTTCGAGCTCTCGATATATTACGGGACTCAATCAGACATCCGAGTAAAAAGTTATTGTCGTTTGAATTTGCTCAGAGCTTCGGTATTCCATTTCGAGCGTTCGATATATTACGGGACTCAATCAGACATCCGAGTAAAAAGTTATTGTCGTTTGAATTTGCTCAGAGCTTCACATTCAATTTCGAGCGTTCGATATATTACGGGACTCAATCAGACATCCGAGTAAAAAGTTATTGTCGTTTGAATTTGCTCAGAGCTTCTACATTCATTTCGAGCGTTCGATATATTACGGGACTCAATCAGACATCCGAGTAAAAAGTTATTGTCGTTTGAATTTGCTCAGAGCTTCGGTATTCAATTTCGAGCGTCTCGATATATTACGGGACTCAATCAGACATCCGAGTAAAAAGTTATTGTCGTTTGAATTTGCTCAGAGCTTCAACATTCAATTTCGAGCGTTCGATATATTACGGGACTCAATCGGACATCCGAGTAAAAAGTTATTGTCGTTTGAATTTGCTCAGAGCTTCGGTATTCAATTTCGAGCGTCTCGATATATTACGGGACTCAATCAGACATCCGAGTAAAAAGTTATTGTCGTTTGAATTTGCTCAGAGCTTCTATATTCAATTTCGAGCGTCTCGATATATTACGGGACTCAATCAGACATCCGAGTAAAAAGTTATTGTCGTTTGAATTTGCTCAGAGCTTCTACATTCAATTTCAAGCGTTCCGATATATTACGTGACTCAATCGGACATCCGAGTAAAAATTATTGTCGTTTGAATTTTCTGAGAGCTTCGGTATTCCATTTCGAGCGTCTCGATATATTACGAGACTCAATCAGACATCCGAGTAAAAAGTTATTGTCGTTTGAATTTGCTCAGAGCTTCAACATTCAATTTCGAGCGTTTCGATATATTACGGGACTCAATCGGACATTCGAGTAAAAAGTTATTGTCGTTTGAATTTGCTCAGAGCTTCGGTATTCAATTTCGAGCGTCTCGATATATTACGGGACTCAATCAGACATCCGAATAAAAAGTTATTGTCGTTTGAATTTGCTCAGAGCTTCTATATTCAATTTCGAGCGTTCCGATATATTACGAGACCCAATCGGACATCCGAGTAAAAAGTTATTGTTGTTTGAATTTGCTCAGAGCTTCGGTATTCAATTTCGAGCGTCTCGATATATTACGGGACTCAATCAGACATCCGAGTAAAAAGTTATTGTCGTTTGAATTTGCTCAGAGCTTCAACATTCAATTTCGAGCATTCCGATATATTACGGGACTCAATCAGACCTCCGAATAAAAAGTTAATGTCTTTTGAATTTGCTCAGAGCTTCGGTATTCCATTTCGAGCGTCTCGATATATTACGGGACTCAATCAGACATCCGAGTAAAAAGTTATTGTCGTTTGAATTTGCTCAGAGCTTCGGTATTCAATTTCGAGCGTCTCGATATATTACGGACTCAATCAGACATCCGAGTAAAAATTTATTGTCGTTTGAATTTGCTCAGAGCTTCTTCATTCAATTTCGAGCGTTTCGATATATTACGTGACTCAATCGGACATCCGAGTAAAAAGTTATTGTCGTTTGAATTTGCTCAGAGCTTCGGTATTCCATTTCGAGCGTCTCGATATATTACGGGACTCAATCAGACATCCGAGTAAAAAGTTATTGTCGTTTGAATTTGCTCAGAGCTTCGGTATTCCATTTCGAGCGTTCGATATATTACGGGACTCAATCAGACATCCGAGTAAAAAGTTATTGTCGTTTGAATTTGCTCAGAGCTTCAACATTCAATTTCGAGCGTTTCGATATATTACGGGACTCAATCAGACATCCGAGTAAAAAGTTATTGTCGTTTGAATTTGCTCAGAGCTTCAACATTCAATTTCGAGCGTTTCGATATATTACGGGACTCAATCGGACATCCGAGTAAAAAGTTATTGTCGTTTGAATTTGCTCAGAGCTTCGGTATTCAATTTCGAGCGTCTCGATATATTACGGGACTCAATCAGACATACGAGTAAAAAGTTATTGTCGTTTGAATTTGCTCAGAGCTTCAACATTCAATTTCGAGCGTTCGATATATTACGGGACTCAATCAGACATCCGATAAAAAGTTATTGTCGTTTGAATTTGCTCAGAGCTTCATATTCAATTTCGAGCGTCTCGATATATTACGGACTCAATCAGACATCCGAGTAAAAAGTTATTGTCGTTTGAATTTGCTCAGAGCTTCTATTCAATTTCGAGCTCTCGATATATTACGGGACTCAATCAGACATCCGAGTAAAAAGTTATTGTCGTTTGAATTTGCTCAGAGCTTCGGTATTCAATTTCGAGCTTCTCGATATATTACGGGACTCAATCAGACATCCGAGTAAAAATTTATTGTCGTTTGAATTTGCTCAAAGCTTCAACATTCAATTTCGAGCGTTTCGATATATTACGGGACTCAATCAGACATCCGAGTAAAAAGTTATTGTCGTTTGAATTTGCTCAGAGCTTCGGTATTCCATTTCGAGCGTCTCGATATATTACGGGACTCAATCAGACATCCGAGTAAAAAGTTATTGTCGTTTGAATTTGCTCAGAGCTTCTAATTCAATTTCGAGCGTTCGATATATTACGGACTCAATCAGACATCCGAGTAAAAAGTTATTGTCGTTTGAATTTGCTCAGAGCTTCGTATTCAATTTCGAGCGTTTCGATATATTACGGGACTCAATCAGACATCCGAGTAAAAAGTTATTGTCGTTTGAATTGCTCAGAGCTTCAACATTCAATTTCGAGCGTTCGATATATTACGGGACTCAATCAGACATCGAGTAAAAAGTTATTGTCGTTTGAATTTGCTCAGAGCTTCGTATTCAATTTCGAGCGTCTCGATATATTACGGGACTCAATCAGACATCCGAGGTAAAAAGTTATTGTCGTTTGAATTTGCTCAGAGCTTCGTATTCAAT